>NC_067399.1:665645876-665680876 GCF_016432865.1 Antechinus flavipes
AAAGCTTCAGCTTGAAGGAAGCTGGGATAATAAAAGGTAGATGAGAAGAAAAGACATTCTAGGTATTGGAGTCAGCCAGCACAAAGTCCAGAAGATTATAGATGTAATATCATGTGGGAAGAACAGCCAACCAGTTCCCTAGTGTGGCCAGATTAGGGGAAGTGAAGATGATAGGACGATACAGAGAGATCACCGGAAAGGTTTGGTGAAGGGGAAACCGTCTGCTAACCAGGAGAAGGAAATACATAGTAAAAGCAATATTGTGGGATGAAAAAATTGTGAATGACTTTGTTATTCTCAGCAATATAAGAATCTAAGACAATCTCAAAGGACTTATATTGAAGCATACTATCCACCTTCAGAGAAAGAACTTATATCGTTTGAATATAGACTGACATATGCTATTTTTCTGTCTCAGTCTCTCTATCCCTCTGTCTCTTTCGGTCTCTCCATTCTTTTTTTTTTTTTAATTTGAGTCTTTTTATACAAAAGATTAATATGGAAATACGGAAGATAATATGGAAATTACACACATGTAAAACATATTGGAATGCTTACTATCTCAGGGACGGAATAGGGAGAAACAGAGAGAAGGAGTTTGGGACTCAAAATTTAAAATAAAATGCTAAAAATTATTTAAACATATAATTGTGGGAAAATATTCAAAAAAAGATTAAACCCTCTGCTAATGATTTTCAAGGCAGATGTGAAGTAATCTATGATCTAGAAAACTTTGTTAAAAGTTTGGCCAAGTTTCTAATCACTCATGGCCTGTGGAATTAATTTGTGCTGTGACATGAAATTCTGTGGTTTTTCTTACATATATGATGTCTTTTTTTGTTTTAGGCCTCGGGTGTGGTTTATTATACAATGCATCAGTGACCATCACATGCCAGTATTTTGATAAGCGTCGAGGTCTTGCACTTGGCTTGATTTCAACAGGTAAGTTTTCTAACTGTAAGAAATGCACAACCTTTAAAACATGTCCAGAAAATAGGATACACAATGAAATTTAGTAGAGTCATTTTCTCTCCATGAGGACACATGGAAATAAGTATCCTGGATGAGCTTTTCATGTTCTCTTTGCATTTATGCCCTTGTTTTCAACATCCTATAGGCTGATTATATTCATAGTGCATCTCTTCACTGTCCTTTGGCAGTAAACATCTGTGAAATGATAGTTGGTCAGTGTAGAGACAAAATATATACCAATATATAATAAGATGATGATTCTGGGCTGTGATTTAGTGTAAAGATGTGCTCATCAATGGAGTCAACTTTACATTTATATATTCTTTTCCTTTTCCCAATTTCATGTAAGTAATTTAGAAAAAAATGTCTTTAAATTTCTTTTTCTTGATTTGAGATCATGAGTGCTTTCTTTTGAGGAAGATGAAATTTGTTTTATTCTTAAGAAGTTGATGTCACAATTTCGAAGAGTTGCATTTAAAGCCACACTAGTCATTAATGGGTCACATTTGCCTCATAATTAGAAAAATGCATCAAATATTCTTCACAGAATAAAATTAATAACTTGTGTCTTTAGTGTTATTTAGTCTATAAAACACTTTCTTCACAACAGCTCTAAGAAGGGGATAATGTAAATATTCTCATCCTCACTTGGAAGATATGGAAACTGAGGCTTACAGGGGTTAAATGGCATGTCCCAGGGCAACCCAGCTAGAAAATATCTGAGGATGGATTTGAACTTACCTGATTCTAAAGCCAGTGCTCTATTGTTATTATTATCAACAAATTATTATTATAACTGTTATTATCAATAAAAATAACTGGCATGAATATAGTACTTTGAGCTCTGTAAAATGCTTTATTCACAATCCCATGAGGGAAGTGGTGTAAATGTTATTATTTCCATTTCACAAATGGAGAAATTCATTAGAATCAGGGAAGGTAAGTAATTTACCCATTATCACAAAACTAGTGGCCAAGCTGGGATCCAAGCTGACATTTTTTCTGGCTCTTTGGCATAGCGACTTTACTAACAAAACAATAGAACCACATCTCATTGCTCTCAGTTTAGAAGGTCTTGGAAGTCTTGTAGCAAATTTAATGGAGGCTTGATGCAGAAAAGAGGCAGGATGGAGAAGGGATGGAAAGATGGCCTTAGAGTCAATAAAAGCTGGGTACAATTCCAGCTCCTAACACTTAGTTATTGTGTCACCCTGGGCAAGTGCTTTCATGCTTAGTGCCCCTTCTCTTTATCTATAAAATGGGAACAATAATTGCACCACCTCAAATGAGATAATGCATATAATAGGTCATTTATCTGTTAGGTATTATTATTTCTCTTAGGATGTAAGGCCTTGAGGACACCAGAATCCAAAGACCAACTTTTTTTCCCCCATGATAGTCAGTAAAATGCTTGGTCATGCATTGTTTTTCAAGTCTTATATATATATACTAAATGCTAGTGTTATTGTGTTATTGATTGTACTTCTTAATGAAACTGTCATCTCCAGGAAAAATGTATGTTTCTTGAAGGCAGGGCTGAATTTACTTTTGGTTTTGTATTCCCAGAATCTAGCAAAAGATCTGTCTTTTCAGAATTAGGGCTTTGGGGATGAGCCAAATTAGTAAATGAATGAATCTGATCTGAATTAATCTCCTTCACCAAGACATACACTTCTTCTTCTCCAGTGTACTCCTGTCCAAGACCTCTTATAAAGTCCCCACAGGGATCCACCTAATATTTTCAGGGTAAATAGAGATTCCTCAAGATTGAGAGTTGCTCTGTCTTTTTTTTTTCACATACGGGTCATCTGGTGATGCTTATGGATTCCTTTTCAAAGTAATAGTTTATTTTATTTTGGTTTTGTTTTTGCTTTTTTTTTTGTTTTGGAGGGATTTAGGGAGCCAATTGGGCTTAAGTGACTTGTCCAGGATCACATAGTCAGTAAATATTAAATATCTCAGGCCAGATTTGAACTAAGACACTTCTGATTTTAAGATTGGTATTCTATCCACAGAATAATATTTTAATGCAAAAGGTAAAATTGATAGGATTACAAAGTCAACTAGTTAAACTGAAACAGAGATATCAAAATAGTATTTTAAAAAATAAGTTTGTAGGCCCCAGGTTAAGAACTTCTGCTCTCTAGAGCTCTGGACATCATGGAGATGTTCTTAGAGCATGTGGATTGCCAATCTAGTGCCTCCTATATGCCAGCTGGCAGACTCATTTCCCTATATTTTTTAAATGATATCTATAGAGGGGTAGAAGTAGTTAGTAAATATATTTTTAACTTTTTTCATCTCCCCAGCCTTGCAACTTTATATAGATTGTATATAATTTGGCAGATATACACATCTGGTAAATTCTAGGAATGATGATTGTTTTTCTCCACATGAGGTAGAAACATAACTCTCCAGAGCTCTCTGAGATGCTTAATGGTTCAAGGTACCAAGATCAGAGAGTAGAATAATTGTATGCACTAAATGTGAAAACTGCTAATGGACTTTTAAAAGTACAGAAGGTCAGGTGGGCTTTTGGAATATTTCCATATGTTGTTTGGAAACTTTCAAAAGATTTGTTTCCTTAAGAAGATATGATCATGTCTCAATTATGCCCAGGTCAAAGCCTATTGGGAGTGTTCTGTTCTGGGTATGATTTTGTAGAGATTTTATCAATGGGGGGAGAGGGCAACCAGAAAAGTGGAGGGTCTTGAGTTCATGCCATAGAATCAGTTGGATTTAGTATGTATTTAATAAAATACAAAATATTTGTAAATAAGTAAAATTTAGAGTGCCATGATGGCTGACTGCAGGTATTGGAAAGACTGTTACATGTGGCCCCAAAGGAGAGAATTAAGAATAATGAGCAGAAAATTAGGATTGACGTAAGGAATGAAGTGTTCCGTTGGGCTTCATTGAAAAGTGTAGGGTGGGGTTCCTAATCATTAGACATCATCATATGATGGCTGGATTCTGCCCTCCCTCCCCACACCTTCTCAGTTATGATTCTTGGACAAATACATCTTAGACTTGTTGGCCACTGAGTTCTGTGATTCTCTGAACATATAATTTAAAATCTTTTTTAAAAATGTTAACATTGCTGACAGCCTCAGGAAATAGATCATTTGTTCATTCAGTCAATCAATAAAAATTCATTGAATGCCTACAACATGCCAGGTCCTGTGTTAAGAGATGGGAATTCAAAAAGTGGTTAAAGGAATGCCTTTATCCTCAAAGAGCTCATAATCATTCAACATTTATTCCTTTAGTACCTACTCTGTACCAGGCATTGTGCTAGGTGTCATGTATAAGATAAAGACAAAACCCAAATAATTCCTGCCCTAAAAAAGCTAACATCCTACTGATTCCCATTTCTTTTTTTAGCTCTTTGTTTTCTTTTAGTATATAACTCAAGTAACCATGACTTAAAAAGGGCTATCTAGAATTCCAAAGGGGCATATGTTTATGCAGCACACCACATGCTCACCATCCAGTTGGTCTAGTCCTGGGCATCTGGGACTGACAGATAGATGGAGAATTTTTGGTGAAGAATGTGCTCCAGGAGATTTTGACTAATAGTGCGAGGCCAATTCCAGCTTCACAAGCCGAAAAAACTAGTGGAATTAAAGGGGTTATGGATATTATGGATATATCAATGAACTTTTTCATCACTTTGTACTTTGTTTCTTTCTTTTTGGTGTAAACTACTTTAATGGATGATCGTTTTTGTAAAAACAAAAAACATGCTTTCATAAGAGTAGATTATTTCCTCCCTCTTGTTCCATGAGGGTATTTTTCAGTGCAATTCAAAAATTTAAAACATTAATTTTCCTATTCAAGTGAGACCTAAAAGGATTGAGGCTAGTGTGACTTAATTGGACTTGGGGATTAAAAGCTCTGATTTGGAATTCCAGGACTGCCGCCAAATGATTTTATCACTGTGCGCCTTCTCAGAGCCTCAATTTTCTCCTTTACTGAATGAGGAGATAGCCAGTGGAATCTCCAAACTCCCTTTAAACTCTGATATTCTGGACCATACTGTGTATTTATAGTTTGAGAGCACCTGCTCATTAGAGTACTGTGGATTCATGTTGACCCAACAATGAGGAGCGTCCCACCTGGGAGAGGGCACAATGTTCCCTTGCCCACCATATTTTTTTTTCTCTCAGTAGATTTACAGTACCCAACTTGTTCACTTTAAGATCTCAGACCAGGGAGGTAAAGGAAGGGGAGTATCAAGCAGTCCCTTTAGATCAAAGTGAACACGCAGGGCTCTTTGGATGCTCTCCAGAAAAGACTATGTTGGAAACAAGCAGAGAACAATCCATTAATCACCTATAATGAGGCACAGTGAATATCCCCTGATTTAGCACGTAGTCTCAGGATGTGGCTCCAATTAATTTATGAGACGTATTTGCAAGTGACTTCTGTGGTCCCCTTTACATTCTTGCTTCCTATTATTGTTACCTTATCACATACTTCTTATATACTTACTAAACTCACCTTATTACCTTACTACATACTAAACTCACCTTATTACACACTTCTTTATTACCTTATTACATACTTCCTAAACTAACCGGATGGAGAAGGGGAGTGGTCAGAAGGACCAAAAACAAGATACAATTTCATTAGAGTGGATGTTGAGGAATCCTGGTGAGGTGAGAGATTGGAAGCAGAAAAACCAATTTAAATTTTACTTACTTATCTACTTGCTAATGCTAATAGTCATTATGTTATGTTATGTAAGGGAGGGAACTATTTCTTTTTTTGCCTTTTCATCCTCAGCCTAGTATATAATAGATATTTGATGAATACTTATTAAATGAATGTATGAATGTACACTTCTTCCTATTAAAAAAATCTCTGCATTTGGAATTTCCTATAAAATGGTACCAAGCTTGCTAGGAAAACGTGACCCAAGAGATCAGAGCTTTACCTTGAGGTTCTCTGTTAGCATGAATCATTATGCTAAAGACTGAGTGGTCCTTTCTTCCTTTCCAGGATCCAGTGTTGGACTTTTTATATATGCTGCACTTCAACTCGAACTGATCGAACTGTACGGATTAGATGGATGTCTACTCATTGTGGGCGCTTTGGCACTAAATATATTACCCTGTGGCACTTTGATGAGACCGCTGGAATTCTCTAAATCCTCTCCAGCAGAAAAAGAACCCGTCCAATATTCTACATACAACGAGAAAGAAAAGTCCCTGGAGGAGAACATTAGCATTCTTGAAAAAGGCTACAGTGAAGAAAAATTTGTGAGACCTTTGACCATCGGTGATTCCAAACAGGAGATCCCGTTGCCCGAGAAGGAGTCAGCCACAGTGCAGTCAAAAGAAACCGATGTCTACAAAAAGAAAGTGGTGGAACGGAAGAAATTTTGTAAGCAGCTGGCCAAGAGAAAATGGCAGATGTGCCAGAACTATTGGGCAGAGACAGTCAGCTTATTCAAGAATAGAGTCTTTTCTGCCCTTTTCATCTCCATCTTGCTTTATGACATTGGGGGCTTTCCGACTTTGCTGCTAATAGAAGATGTTGCCAGAAGTGCCAACGTGAAGGAAGAAGAGTTTGTCGTGCCCTTGATTTCCATCATCGGTGTCATGACGGCTATTGGAAAGTTTCTCTTAGGGGTCCTGGCCGATGTCAAGTTTATCAATACTACGTATCTCTACGTGGCCACCTTGATAATGACCAGTATGACCTTGTGTGCAATTCCCTTTGCCAAAAGCTATATTTCCTTGGCGATACTCTCTGGGCTGATAGGGTTTTTCACCGGCAACTGGTCCATCTTCCCCTATGTGACTACCAAGATTGTGGGAATCGAGAAATTGACCCACGCCTTTGGAATTTTGATGTTATTTGCAGGAGTTGGAAACAGCCTGGGACCACCCATTGTTGGTAAGATTTGGGGATGGGGGGTTGACCACAATGAAAATCGGCAAAATATGTTTTCTTTTGTTGCTTAGTAACCAACCAACTGACAATAATTTATTAAGTCCCTACTCTGAACCAGATCAGACACTCTATCCACTTTGCCATGTGGGAGTCAAAGGTGTTTCTGTCTAGTAAGAGGAATATAATTTAGAGACAGATAAGTACTTAGGTGGAAGAGTTATGATTTTAGTGCAAAGAACACTCTGGGTGTTCACTCAACCACCTCAGCTCATGACTAGCCCGTGACTGAGTAAATCAACCCTGGGATGTGGCTTGAGATAGATGAGTTGTCCAGAGTCACACAGCTAATAAATGTCGGAGGTGGGATTTGATCTCGGGTCTTGTCTGACTAGTCAGTGGGCTCTCTAACCAGAACACCGTCTCCAAAGCTTAGGCAAAATCATTTCCGATGGGAGCGGGTGCTGTTGGGGGCGCAGATCGGATTCACTTTGGGGAATCTGGGGAAAACGATCCATCCATCCATGGTTCTTTTTGGCAGGTTGGTTTTACGACATGACCCAGAGCTACGACGTCGCATTCTTCTTTAGCGCATCTTGCGTCCTGCTCGGCGGGTTGATTCTGCTGTTTGCTGCCTTACCTTGGGGAAACATATGTCACAGAGACAGCACCAAAACGGCCCCAAAGCCTTACATTTACCAACCTGCATCTCAAGTGTAGGGAACGCCGGGATGCTCCTTATCGTCACTTTGTGCTCTCTCTCCAGCAAAGTCCTCAAGAGATTTTGCGAGTGGCTCAAGCAGCCAAGATTCTTTTTCTATTAGACCAATTCCCCGGTGGCTGGCTCTCGGTGGCCATCACCGTCCCTCCTCCCCAGCCCCACTAAGTGGGGTCTCTTTTGCTACACCGTCACCACCAAGGCCTTGAAATGGTAGCAGGTTTGGATGGCACGAGGAGATGCCCCTCTGCTTCGAGGAGTGACATTTCCCGGCCCGCTTTGCCAGCCCCATGATGAGATTCCCAGAAATCTTCTGCATTTCAGACTGTGAAGCCGCGTGACGAGATGCGCACAGCAAAGCCACTGGGGTCTTCTGGATCCTCTCTTCTCTTGGTGACATTAGCCGATTAACCACTTGAAGTTTTGTTTTAAAAACTGATGGAGAGAAGAAACCCAGATTCCCCAGGGAATGGAAATATTTCCTGGAAAGGGGCATTTAAAATGGCAGCTGGGCCGGATGACAGTCCCTGTCGGGATACCGTGATATTTGCCTTCTTTTTTGTTTCCTAAGCATCTTGAGTTCTTTCAGTGTCCTACTGAACCCACACTCAGCCCAGTTCCCTGGCCTCCAGGAGTTTGCAAAGGAGCAGGTGAGCTCCCGCCACGTTGCTGTCCCCGAGACCTTTGCTAAACAAAATAGAAGTTGCTCTCATTAGGTGGTAGCTACTTAATAGATGCTCTGCCAAGGAAGAGGCCGGGTGAGAGGGCGGCATTTCTAGCTCCGGGTTTCCAGATCGGAAATCGGGATTCCGACCATTCCATGAGTGCAAACGGGAGCCTTCCATTAGGCTGGAACACAGCCCGGGCGCACGATGGCACATCTGCCAGACGAAGCGTTGCTGCTACAGATGTGGCCGTTCTTCCACGATAACTGTTTACAATGTTTTTCTTCAAATCTGGGGGGAGCCAGGGCTACTCGGGGTGAGGGCGTTGGTTAGTTGGGGAGGAGGAGGAGTGGAAAACTGGTGCTTTTGCCTAGCTTGTCCTAGGAAACCCATGTTAGAGAGAAAAGAGCCATTTAACAAGTCCACATTGCTCTAAGGGCCTTCCTGTGGGGAAAGGATAATTCTCTTGATGCTCAAAAAAGAGGGGAAAAAACACTAAGATCTTGAGGAGGCTTTTTAAACAGGGACTCCCCTTTCCTTAGTGCCAAATTTCTCTCCTAATTGTGTCTGAAGTATTCGATGTGAATTTTTATTTCTCTGTTGTTCTTCTGAGGCGTCTAAAGCACTTTACAATCACAAATTGCCTCCCAATGTCCCAGGGAAAGGAGTCAACACTTTTATAGATGGGAAAACTTAGAGAGGGAGCGATCTGGGCACTTGCTTGAGGTGCGATGGCTCTGGATAGAACTTCCGGCCTCCCCTCCCGGCATCTCTGGGAACCTCTGTTCTTGCTCCCCAGTCACCATGAGGTGTTTGCTGCTAAGGACAGTTATTAAGAGTGAAACAAAAACTTGCCTCTGGTTTTTGTGTTGAAGCATTTTTTTTCCCAACGTACTTTCAGGATGCTCAACTCCATAATGGACGTAAATGACAAGCTTTTTGATCTCGTGTGATAAGGGCGTATTGACCGTGAGGGTATCTTTTTGTCATATGTGTCTGTTCATTTTGCTCTGTTCTTGTTTTTCCCATTGTCTCAGAAATGCATTTTAAGTTACAATAAAACATCTTTTATTTGAATTTAGGTGGCTTTTTCTGAGTGCTCCCTTTTATTATCCCATTTTTCCAGCATGCAAACCAGAGGGGTCAAAATATGGAGTTGCAAATCCCATCTCCACTCAATCTGGAACAGCAGCTAGAGCTCTGGGCTTGGAGCCAGAAAGACCAAGTTCCTGCTTCAGGCACTTATTAGCTATGTGATCTTGGGCAAGTCAATACCTCTTGTTTGCCTCAGTTTCCTCAACTATAAAATGGGGATAATAATAGGCTCTACCTCCCAAATTCATGATGGCCAATCATGATGATTATTTTAAAGTACTTAGCATAGTGCCTGCTATACAGTAGGCACTTAATAAATGCTTGTTTTCTTACTTCCCTTCTCCCTCTCAGCTCAGTATATCACTTACATGGTATCTTGCAATTCAGTACAAAAAGGCATTTACTCTGACAGAAAGGAAATGACTCTTGCATTCAAGAGCTTACAAACTTCTGAAGGAACAAACCATGTCCAGTTTAGAACGAGGAAAATCGGGGATGGAGAGAACATGGGCGATCAGGGGAGACTACCAGAAATGGGCCTTGAAGGAAGTTAAATTTTCTGGGGGATGACAAAGGGAGGTTTCCATGCAGCCTGGAATACACGGAGGTAGCAGATAGGATTTCCAGTCTGGCTGGGATGTAAAAAGTGTGAAGTCAGTCAATATCCAAGAAATCTGGCCCAATAGATAGGAGCCAGACTGTTTAAGACCTTTAAGACCAGACTGAGGAGTCTGTAGGTTTTCCTAGGGACCACAAGGCCCTGAAGGCCTCTGAGCAGAGGAGTAAGGAATTAAACCCACATGTGAGTGATGTTTACTTGTCAAGGACTTGGAAAATGGAGAGGAAAGGAAGGGGACGGAACGAAAACTGGGACACACAGAAGAAGGCTTTTGTAATAGAGAGGGGAAAAATAATAATAGATAATGTAATAGTAATAATGTAATAATAATAATGTAATAGAGTGTCTGAAATGGGAAGGCTCTAAGAAAAGAGACAAAGGAAGTGATGCAAGGGACACTGTGGAGGTAAACGTCCATACGAGTGGATGAGACGACCTTGAGAGGTGTTGAGTCTTTCCTCCCTGGAGGGCTGCCCAAGCAAAGGCTGGACGACCACTTGTTGAGTGTGTTAGAGAGGGGATTGATGGACTCGATGGCCACTAGATGGTCCCCAGGGTCAGGATTGTGATTAGGCAGCAGGCCCCCAGAAAGGCAATTTGCTTCTCAGTTTGCATATTTGTTTTTAGGCCAAGAGCTTGGCAAGGCTCTCACTTGTACAGAATTTTCTCAAGCTACATAGGGTGGGGAAAGGCTTTTTTTCTTCCCGAGTCTGTTTTATCTTTCTAAAGGGAACCATTTGCATAATTTTATGACACCATTATACCAACAATCTCAAAAATAAGTTGACAAACATTTAGAGCCGTCCAAAAGAGGGGTGGTCCTTTCTTTAGGGAGCCCCTTTTATGTTTTTTCCTTCCCATCCATATCAGCAACCACACCCTAGAGGAATTTCTACCCTAGAGCCCTGCTCACCTGATTGGAATTTGAAGAGAAGCCCAGTCATGCTTCGCTTCTGGCTTCCCTTCGAGCCATCTCCTTCATGCTCCCTGCTCACCCTACAGCCCTCATCCCTCCCCTTCCCAACCATTATGAAAGCATGCACAACTCCACTCTACCACTATTCCTGGAACGAGTAGACTGACTTATTCCTCCATGTCCCCACGTTCTAGGGAACTTTCAGAGCCAAAATGCCACATGAAAAGCAATGTGTAAAATTTTAAGGTGTCTGTAAATGTTAGACATGAACTCCATTCCTCTGAATGCACTGTTTCTTTTAATAGCTCTTTTTTGTTCTGGTATTCCCAGTGCTTAGCACTATATCCAACACATTGTAAGTCCTTAATGAGTGCTTTCTCATCCAGCCATTTATCCACTCATATATTCATCCATCCATTCATCCACCCATCCAGCCATGTATCCATCTATTTATCCATCAGTCCATTTATCCATCCACGCATTCATTCATCCATTCATTTATACACCTCACCCCTACCCATCCATCAGTACAACCATCCATCCATCCATCCATCCATCATCCCATCTATCCACAATTTATCCACCTATCCATCCACCCACCCAATCCATCCATCCATCCAACTATCCATTCATTTATTGATTTACATGGCATGAGCAGGGTTCTAGGTTCAAGTATGTCCATATCTTATTCCTAGCTTCTAAAACAAAAGATAACTTCCAAGCGCTGGATGCTCTTCTCCCTTAGAAAATTAAATTCTGTGTTGCCTAGTTTCTTAGAGACACATCCAATCCCAAGTGGCTACGGCCGTACAGCTTCAAATAGGCTCCCCATAGTGTTCAGGGCATTTCCTAAAGAAAAGAAAGAAAATTGTATTTCTGGGGGAAATTTTTAACACAGTGCATAAAATTGTGCTTTTCTTTGTTTTGTTTTAATGCTGAATACTCTGAGCATGGAAGAGCTGAAGGAGGTAAGTTGGAGGCAGTCTTTTCCATGGATAATAAAAATGGATGCCATTTAGCATGATTTGCTGTTTGAAAAAAGACCACATATCATTATTTCTTGTTTGTTTGTTTGTTTTTGCAACCATCCCAGGAGGTCCATGTTGTGGCCATTGTGATCTTCGTTTTCTAGTGGAAGAACCTGATATTCAAAACATCAAATGACTTACCTAGAGTCCCACAGCTGGTGAGCTCTAAGGAGGGTCTGAGGCCCAGGTGTTTCTGACTTTAAGCCCATGCTCTACCCATCCATTACATCCGAGGCTACCTAGGCCGGCCATTTCATTTTAGAGAAAAGGACACTTATGTTGCCTCTCAGACAATTTAGTAATTACTATTTCTCTTATGTGTGGCAGTGGACAGAACATTGGACTTCAAGATCTGAGTTCAAATCTGGCCTCAGATACTTAGTCGTTTTGTGATCTTGGGCAAGTCACTTAAGCCCTGTTTGCCTCCATTTTTTTCAACTCTAAAAAATTGAGGATAATAATAGCACCAGAGTTGTTGTGAGGAAAAAGGAGATGGTATTTGTAGAATGCTTAGCACAGTGCCTGACAGAAACTAGCTGCTTAATAAATGGTTCTTCCCTTCTCCTTTCCCTCTTTTTACATTAATAATTTCTAAACTACCCATCTTTTAATGCACCTGTTTTCAATATATCTACCAGTAATCTTATGCCTTTTTAGCTGGAAGTTCCCAGAACCCTTAACAGGGGTCCTCCAATTTTTTAAATAGGGGGCCAGTTCACTGTCCCTCAGACTGTTGGAGGGCCGAATTATAGTAAAGACAAAAACTTTGTTTTATGGGCCTTTAAATAAAGAAACTTCATAGCCCTGAGGGAGGGGGATAATCGTCCTCAGCTGCTGCATCTGGCCCGCGGCCGTAGTTTGAGGACTCCTGCCTTAGGACCATAATTTTGGAGTTTGAAGGGTATTATCTAATCTTACTTCTTATTTTCCAAAGGGGAAATGGAGGCACAGAGACCGGTGTACAAGATTACCCAGATAGAACATGACAAGGAATGGAATTCTAACTGGGGTTCTCCGAATAGAAATAGAAATTTCCAATGACTGATTTCAAAGCATCTTCATCCAGAATCCTGCAAAGATCTCAGATCTGTGGATGTGAAATGATACAAGACTGTGATTTTATAATATTTTTCCCAGGAATCATTGCAGGATATTTGTATCAGGAATACATAGTGTGTGTATGTGAAGTCAAGGCGAGAATTTATCAAATATTTACTATGTGCCAGACTTTTTTGCTATATTCTGGGGATACAAAAAAGGCAAAAATATCACCTGTTCTCCTTCTCTGTTGAAGGAGACTGTATTCCAAAAACTAGTTCTGTACAGAGCAGATGGATGATGGTCTGAAAGGGGAGGGCCTTAGAGACCGCATGTATGTGTATGTGTTTGTCTGCCTATGTCCATGGACTCAGTAAATATCTGAATTGACGTGAAGCATTTTGGGGGAAGTTAACTAGGGCTTTCATTGTCCCTGACTAAGACAGCTTACACAGCTGCCTCCCCCAAAGGGGTTCCTTTATGGAGCTTTAAATCCTCAGAGATTAGCACCTCAGCACATTTTTTCTCAAATTAGTCCAGTCATTGAAAAGCCCTTTGCCAAGGCCCCTTGCTCTGCTGCCTCCTCTGAGCCCAAGATCTGGGTCATGGGATACTAGGGATTGGATTATGTGTCCCGGCTTCCAGTGAAAAAGGAGGTTCCTTGCGGTTCTTGGGGTTGCTTTAGAAACTGCTCAGAAACTTGGCGGTGAGTGTGAAGTTGGGCTCTTCTGTCACCTAGATGAACAGGAAGGGTCCGTTGCTAGCATCCCCACTCCCACGGTTTTTCGGTCTGTCCCTGCAGCCCCAAACTACCAAGAAGGGCAGGGATGAGATCACAAGCTGGAAGTGAATTCAGAAGCCAAACAGTCCAGTCCTTCATTTAACAGATGAGGAAACTAAGGACTGACCGATGCAGTGGACAGATAATTAATAATACGATGAGATATGGTGGAGAGAGTGCTGGATCTGGAAGGTTCACATCCCATCTGCGATATTAACTGGTGGTATGACCTTGAGCAAATCCCTCCATTCCTTGGAGCCTCAGTTTTGCCATCTGTCAAATGAAAGGATTAGATTTAAAATGTCTGGGGGGCAGCTAGATGGCACAGTGGATAGAGCACCAGTCCTGAAGTCAGGAAGACCTGAGTTCAAATCTGGCCTCAGCTGTGTGACTTTGGGCAAGTCACTTAATCCCAATTGCCTCAGCAAATAAAAAAAAATCTCTGACATCCCTTTCAATTCTAAATCTATAATCCTATAATCATATCATCGGTGAGGGAATTCCCATATGAGCAAAATCATAAATTTGAGATAATTAGAACAATAATGAATTACTGTGGACATGCCCCATCATGGACTTTATAAACCCAAAGATGTCTAAGCCAGCTCTGTCTGTTAAGCCAAGGACATACACGAGCCCTTCTTAGGCTTGGCCTCTGAGCCTCAGTTTCTCCATCTGTACAAAATAGTGAAAATAATGGAGTTGAAAAGAAATGAATTTGAAACCACTTCAGATACTTACTCGCTGTGTGACCCTGCGGAAGTAAATTAATCTCTGTCTGCCTTACTTGCCTCTTCTATAAAATGGGGATAATAACAGCACTTGCTGTGCAAAGTTGTTGGGAAAATTTAATGAGTGAGAATCTGTAAGGCATTTTGTACATCTTAAAATGCTATAAATAAGTGTTACTTATTTATCATTATTACTATTTATGTTGAGACTAAAGGGGGCCATAGAGGTCATCAATCTAATGCCCCCTCCACTTTTTTCAGAAGTCTAGAAGAAGGCAGTGAATTATTTCTGGTTCCCTAAGTACTCAGCAGCAGATCTGGATAAGAATTCAGATCCTCTGGCTTCTTGGCTAAATCCTTCCTCCTAGGCTCACTTGAACCTTACTTGAGTTTCCTAGTGCCTTATGGGAATGAACCACTGCAATTAGCTGAAGTCATCTGATGTCCCTGTGGAGACCCAAGGTGTGGTCCCTTGGATAACACCTCACCTTCTTCTCAATGGGTTTGGGAGGACAGCCAGTCTGGGCTGAGGCAGAAGTCAGTCCCTTTGAATATAAAGTTAGAGTTCTTGGCTCTTTCTCATCTAGTCAATAGTGGGAAGAAAATAAGTTTTTCACTTGCCAGGAGGCAGGAGATGAGACGTGGGAAGAGGGATTTGAAAAGACTCCTGGTCAAGAAAGAAGGAAATTCACTGTAAGCTGTCTGATTGAACTATACATCTCCAGAGGTCAGTAGAAAAGGTCATCTCCCAACGGGAGGAGATTTCTGATCTGAATCATGAATGTGATATTATGCAGAACTGAATAATCTGCTATCTGTTGGAGGATGTGGAGGAGATGCAGAATAAGTAGCAGAAAAAACATTGGGCTGTGTCAGGAATTGTGGGTTTGAATCCACCTCTGTGACATCTTATTATGTGACTTTGGCTAAGCTCCTTACTGTAATGGGCAGCCATTTCCTCATCTTTTAGGGAATCAGACTGAGCTAGATTATCTTTCACCCCTTTTAGTTCTAGGTCTGGTAATTCTAGGTCAATCCAGAAGTCAGAGGCAGAGGCCTTATGAAAATAATTCATTAAAGAGACCACAGGAAGGAGACTCAACTTCAGAATTTCAGAGTTGGAATGAATCCTTGAAGCTTCCTAACATAACCCACACCTTGATGGGAGTCTCTATTCCCTTTCCAACAAGAGGTGATCCCACAAAGCTTCAACGTTCCTCAATGGAGAAATAATGAGAAAAGCAGGAAATAAGTAGTGTGAGCATACCAGTTTTCAAACAATATTCTAAAGTGCTATTGGGAATTGTTTTTTGTCCATGGAAAACCCTTTCTTTGTTTGTTGACCTTCTTGGGGTCTAACAGGGGGACTGTCAGGGCAAAGAGCATCAACAGTTTAGTTATTGTTTAGCATTTACCCCAAGCAAATTAAACGCAAAAGGAAAATGGCTACAAACGCCTCTCTGGTGGGAATAAAGATCCCCAAGAAAAATGGATGGCGTTCCATTGATTCAGAGCTGGCCAAGCTGCTTGGGGCACTTGAAGGTGATGGAGTATTCTTTCGGCAAAGAAACGTTGAATATGGATATGGAGTCACTTGGGAGATTTCATATGAACCAACAGAGAAGGAGATAAGCGTAGTTAAGGGAGCAATAGACACAATTTGAGTTACAACATAAAGGGAAATCAACCTTGGATCACATCACATGTAATGAGTTACCTTGACTCTCATTGAGTGAAAATAAAATACCGCCCCCCACTCGCCCATATGGTGTGTTTCTGTCTCTGTCTCTGTCTCTTTTGGTCTCTCTGTCTCTCTCTTTATGTCTCTGTCTCCAACTGTCTCTGACTCTGTCTATCTCTTTGTAAAGAAAGTTGGAGTAAAAATGCAGAATGGAGAAAATGTTTTTGATATACTTAGGGGGTTATTTTGCTTAACTCAACTTTTTTGTTGTTGAAAGGGAAGTTCCTGGGATAGTACTGGGAAATGATGGCAATGTAAAACAAACCCAAAAAACTGCCAAGAACACATTTTTAAGAATCTTGCTGTTTCAGGAAACTCACTATTTCCCATGTTGGGACTGTAAGTGATGCTGAAGAAATATTGTGGGAATCTTTAGGATTGTGGGTTGTCTTACAACCCATAGATTTTAGTGTGTTCTTTGACTTTCTTTTTTTTTAAGTTAAACATTTGAGTGATAGGGACACATTTGAAAGAAGGGACGATATTTTTTGAGGCTCTGGTGCTCAAAGATAATATTGATTTAAATGATGAGGACTTTGATTCTTGTGAGACCCTGTGCTTAAAGCATGGGAGAGAGAGAGACAGAGAGACAGAAACAGAGAAAGACAGAGACAGAGACAGAGATAGAGACCCAGAGACAGAGAGAGACAGAGACACAGAGAGAGGAGACAGAAAAAGAGACAGAGAGAAAGAGACAAAGAGAGAGAAGGAAGAAGGCAGGAAGGGAGAAGGAGGGAGAGACAGAGAAGGACTTGTTGTAGGGAGCTCCATTCTGAGCACGCATAAAATGAGGGAAGCTTCTCTACTCTTGCTTCAGTCACAGAACAGACACTAAGCGTTCCCATCCCAGAGGAGGCAGTCTCTTCCATGACATCGGTGTGTCTGAAGGTGTATCCTATGCTTTGTTCATTTTTTTTTAGTCCTAGTTGAACATTCTAATTTTTCAATGCATGTTCCTTGTCTGGTCTCTTATCCTGGTGCAATCTGAGTTTAGATGACCTTGGAAGATTGAGCTAGGACAGGGGCTCAAGCCAAACAAAGTACATTATCAAACCCCAGTAATCCAGATGAGCCCAGGGTTGGTGGGTGTGTGGGCCACCTTCTCTCTATCTTCTCTATCAGCCTTTTCAGTGAAGGGATGTTTTCTAGACTGTGAGTGGAACTGGGTAGAGGTAAGGTAACTCTGCTTCTCCCTACCAGCTCCATTTCTAAATGCTCCCCTTTGGCTCTTTGATGTGCAGAGACCCCCAGCACAACAATCTCTGGGAGGGCTGCATTGGATCCGCTCTAAGCTCCTTTCTGGAACTCAGTCTATGGTCCTCTGAGTTGGCTCTGTTAGCTTTACTGCCTCTGTTCCAACAGAGAATAGATTTGGAGGTAAAAGAGACCTTAGCCATCATCAAGTCATAGCTCTGGCATTGAAAGGGATCCCAGAACTTCTCTGGTCTGACCCTCTCCTTTTACAGAGGAAGATCCAGTCCCAGGGGCTGACTAAGATCAAACAGAGAGCCAGTGGCAGAGTCCAGGATGCTTTCTACCTCATCACCAAAAGCGAAGGCTTAGGTTTCCTATCCCCAGCTTTATTATGAAATGAAACGATAATTCAGATCAACTCTTTCTCTTTCCCCCTCAAATCACAGTAGCCATGGTGTAATGGAGAGAGCTGGCCTTGGAATTGGGAAGTCCGGGTTCAAGTCTTGCCTGTCACAGTATGTGACCCATCCTCCAGGTAGGCAACTCTCCTAAGACTATAAATTTCAGAAAAGGTTCTGATCTGCAGCAAAGGATAAAACTTCCTCCTCTGGGAGTTCACAGGCTTGGTCATTGTGCCCTCAACCCCTTTGAACTGTCATGTCTCTGGGCCAAGCTCACACCCACAAGGTGTCTTGACTTCTTTGTCATTTGTGAGATCCTCACAGTTCTGGGAGTTGGAAAAACACAGAAAGATTCTTCTTGTTTGGGAGTGTACCATTTTGTTCTACATAGGCCATACTTCTTCTTAAGTCACCCACTCTTCTTCTTTCTTCTTCCATCTCAGGAAAATTGGGCAGTGAGCTTGCCCGTGGGGCCATGACAGTGCTGCCATTCTGCTACAGCCCCAGCGCGGTCTCTGGTCTCAAGCATGGACCGTTGGGTTCTTTGTCAGACATGCAGGGAAGCTGGGATTCAAATGCAGAGAAGGTAAGTATGGATTGGGAGCACACTCAGAGAGATGGAATAAAAAAGGATATGAGCCAGTGGCCAAAAATGAAGTCTGCAACTTCAGCCTAAACTCTGAGCCTTTCTGGGGTTCTTGTTTGTTTTTGTTTTTTGCAATGGGAAAGAGACATATGGTCTTCATGTAAGGAACTTCTTCCTGACAACTAAAATGGACTAGTCCAGGGGTGGCCACTTCCCCATCACTAGAGGTCTTTGATTCTGCAGAGGGATGCTTGCTCATATACGGCTTGGGTTCGAGAATCAATTGAGTCCCTTGCAACTCCAGGCTTCTGTGATTCTGAGTGGATCAGTCACTTGGGCTCCCTAGGCCTTGCTTTTAAGAACCCAGGGCCATGATTAGGTATCAGAGCAGTATCTTCCTGGAGGGAGCCATGGGAAGATGGAAATGATTGGAAACAGCCCTGGGAGTTGTTGTAAGAGAGTATGGCCATGGGGCTTGTTGGATCAGGAGTGGATTTTATATTCTCTGAATGGAGGAGATAAAGACTCCTAGAGCTAGAGGACCTTTGAGACCCCTTGGCTATGCCCTTTCATCGGACACATTTTGAGGACCGCAGACGACAAGCCTGTCCCATAAAACACTCCAAAAATAGTTGTGTCAAATCCCCCTCCTACCCTCACCATAGAGTATAAGCTGCTGAGGGCAGAGCTGATTTCAGCTTTGTCTTCCTGACCCCAGTGCTCAGCACAATGCTTTGGTGCATAATAAATGCTTATTGGATTAAATTGATCGCTGTGAATCATGACCCAGAGCTGAAAGAGCTTTCACTGATATGCTTCTGAGCTTCCCCTCAGTGACCTGTATGCAAAGGCACCTGAGTTGACAACAGTATCTACACTGGGAGTCCCAGACAGACTAGTCATAGCTATTGGTTGCAAAGGACAGAGCGAAAATTTGGACCCAGATTCTCTGACTTCAAATCCAGCCGTTAGAATCCTAGACTTAGGAAGAATCGGGGTCAAAACTTGTTTTAGACACTTATCTGACTTTGGGGCGTGTGTCTCCTCGTTTGTAAATTAAGAGCATTGACATGGTGGCCGTTTCCTCCTGGATTCTCTATGTGACTGTGGGTGAGTGTGTTATAGACTTCGAGAATGTTTTCTACCAGTTGCATGTGTTTCAGCATCTTAATAAATGTGCCTTTTAAAAAGCTATTTAAGGCTGACTGACTAAATCAATTCTTAATTCATAATATTGGGTTGAGAAATACACCGGTGGGGGCTCACACCAAACATCGGTGAAGTGCCCTCCAACTTCTTATTGGGACCCCTAGACTCTAAAAGGACGGTGTAGCCTTTCTCAAGATGCCCTGAACTTCTGTAGGCCACGTGACCATTCACGCTTCCATTAAATGTGATGGAATCAATTGTTCAGTAATGAACAGAACCAGCGAAAGAATCATGGGAAATGAGTGTGGACCACAACATAGCATTTCCACTCTTTCTCTTATTGTTTGCTTGCGTTTTTGTTTTTTTCCCCCCAGATTATTTTTATCTTCTTTCTAAACCCAATCTTTCTTGTGCAGCGTTAACTGTATAAATATGTACACATATATTGTATTTAACATGTACTTTAACATATTCAACATGTATGGGACTACCTGCCATCTGGGGGAGGGGGAGGGGAAAAGTTGAAACAGAAATGTTTGCAAGGTTCAGTGGTGAAAAATTACCCATGCATATGTCTTGTATATAAAAAGCTATAATTAAAAAATGTGATGGGATGTGTTCCTTGTGCCGAGGGAATAGGTTTAGGATTGTAAGGCACTTCAGAGGGCACACAGTCCGAACTCCTTACTTTTTACATGAGGAAATTTGGCCCAAATGGGATGTGACTTAAACAAAGTCATGCAGGCCATGTCAGAGACTGTAGTATTTTTGTGACTCGGGCTTCCTGTGCATAGACATCACCTAAGCAATTACAGAGTCCCAAGACTAGAGATTGCAATTTATTCAACCCCTAATGTAATTGTTCATTATCTTATGTATTGCTTACAATTACCAGATGGTATTATTGGGTCTGCTGCATTTTCAGGCTTAAATTATTCCTGACTTTGTTTTTTTGGTCCCTAGTCCCCAGTGTAATGCTTGGCACAGTCATTGGTGCCCAATAAATGTTTACTGATTAATGAAAACGCTCATATGATAGACTGCTTAGCATTTTGCATCTGTAGCTCCTGTGTCTTGACGGAGATGTAGGAGAATAATTTTTCCCTCTTCATCAGGAGGAAGTGAGGAATTGATCATGTGTGGAAGCCTCAGAGATGAACAGCTTTGGTTATTGGCTTTTAGTTTGTTTATTCAGCAACACTGAGGAAGTTGAGCTTTCTTGTTACCTTTCAGTCAAGGGAGCTGGCCGACACGAGGTGGCAGTGGCTCTGTGGGGCTGAAGAAGCATTTCCAGAGCTGCATCCCCACCTGGTGGCCACAGGTAGGAGTTCAGCAATTACATCCATCCACTTTGTCCTCAAGTATGCAATTGATGGGGTTCACCTTTCGTTTTCCTTCTTTTTTAATGTTTAATTTTCAAACAGGATCAATGACATCATGGGCGAGGTCTCGACTCGCTTGTGATTTGGATTTAAGTGAGACAGAGTTGCACAAAGTCATCAGCTTCACCCTCTCTCAAGTCGGGACGGCTGGCAACAGTCTGGGATGCAGTGGGTGACCTTTGCATCTCTGATCAGGCTCTCCGTAGCACTTGCCTCTGCCTCTTTCGTAGCCGTCGGAATAGATTGTTTTCATGCACCCATTCCGCTGAGGGAAGGCTTCCCATGATCCCCCTGCCTCACTGCTGGATTTCAGGCCTGCTAGTTAGTTGCCCTCGGTCTGGTTTAGCTCATCTGCCAAGAAGTTTTACTAAGATGTAGCCACTGGTCAGGCTACGGCTTTTTGGAGCCACAGGTGAGAGTTGGGTGAATCAGGTGGATACCAAAGGTGGATGAGAAGCAAGCCCTCAAACCTGAACACCTCATCTACCCCTGCTTGTGATTAATGAGAGTCAAAAGGGCCCTCTGGGTTTGTCCATCTTCTCCAGCCTAAAGGAAATCCTAATAATCAAATTATTCCTGAGCTTCCTCCTAAATGGCATGCTATGGAATCAGGCCATTTAGCCAATCAGATTCTGATAACCAGATAGCTGTGCTGACAATTCTTGCTTATATTCAGTTAAGTCCAGATTTCTACAGACAATTTGGCCTTCACGGTGAATCTGGATTTTTTGTCATTTACTATAGGGCTTAGCTAATGTTCCTATCTGATCATTCTTAAAGAGCAAAGACTTTTGGCAGTTCAGTCTTTCTCCATCCCCCCTCCCCAACTCCTTTTTTTTTGCAGTTATGTAAAATATTTCCATATTAGTAATTTTGTGCAAGAAGACAAAGAAAGAAAAATGAAAAATAGCATGTTTCAGTCTGTTTTCAGACAATATCAGTTCTTTCTCTGGAAGCAGATAGTATGCTTCATCATTAGTTTTTGGGGATTGTCTTGAATCATTGTATTGATGAGAACTAATTCTCATCATTCTTCATTCTTCATTATACAATATTGTGTACAATATTCTCTTGGTTCTGCTCATTTCACTTGGAATCAGTTCATGTAAATCTTTCCAGCTTCTTCTGAAATCATCCTGCTCATCACTTCTTATAGAATAATAATATTTCATTAAAATTATTTGCCATGGCTTTTTTAGCCATTTCCCAGTTGATGGGCATCCATTGGATGTTCAATTCTTAGCCATCACAAGAAGAGCTATTATAAATATGTTTGTACAGATAAGTTCCTTTCCCTTTTTTGAATGTCTTTGGGATATACACCAAGCAATGGTATTGCTGGATCAAAGGATATGTTCACTTTTATAGCCCTTTGGGCATAGTTCCAAACTGCAGCTCCATTTTGCAAGTAAATGAAACATTTGCTGGGGTCCTGGTAGTTGGGAAATTCTGATCCACTTGAAATCCCTTCGCTTCATAGAGGAGAGAATTGATCCTGTGTTATCCCCTACTTAAGTACAGATTCTGAAGGATAGGAGAATACATGAATTCAGCTTTTCCAAAAGATGTTAGCCCTACAGGAATATTTTCTTTCCATCCCTGCAATTCTGGTGGTTTAGTGTGAAAGGAAGGAGCTTTGAGTCTTTCTGCTTCGTAGGGAGACCCAGTATCTAAGGCATAATCCAGAATTTATTTTCCTACCTAGAGCTAGATGGGAGGTAGCACTGTAAGCAGGTGGATTGACTTCCATGGTGGCTTTAAAACCAAGAAGTTTAGTCATTTCAGTCATGTCTGACTCTTGGTGACCCTATTTGGGGTAGGGAGTTCAAATTCTAATTTGAATAACAATGAAATGAGTTGTTATGAATACATAACCCTCTGAGGCTCTAAGTAATAGATGGATTGCATGGGGCAGGAGCTGACAAACTGTCACAGATCTGGATCGTGACCTTCACCAGAGGGGATTTGGGGAGACTGACTAAGAAATAATGAAGAATGATGTCTGAGCATGATAAAGATCTCATAAATAGTCTCAATAGTCATAAGAGCTAGCCCTATCATTGTTCTCAAGAGACACAAGTCTGGAAAAGGGACTGGGGCTCTGGCGTGTAGCCAAGTGATATCAGTCTTCTATGGCCTTTTCAACAAAAGCCTGAGGATATAAAAATTCAGCGTGATGTTCCAAATCTCCCAAGGGAAGTCCAGAGACCCTGACTGCCTTAACAAAGCAGATCTGCCTCTTAGATTTTAATTATTTATTTTAACAGGAGCAAAGTTTCTGAAAAATGTTCCCAGTAACAAGAATTACAATCAGCAAGGGTAGGTGAATTATGTAATTTTCTTTTCAGGTTAATGATTTATCACATCTCAGCTTCTCTCATTAGCCACAATTTGGGGAAAAGTGGTAAAATCTGAAATGTTTTTCATATGTCGCAGCTTTCAATACTTGCTTTGTACAATCATTGGGGTGTGTGTGTGTGTGTGTGTGTGTGTGTGTGTGTGTGTGTATGCTTGTGTGTGTGTGTGTGCATGCGCGCATGTGTGTGTATGTTAGAACAGCCTGAGGTTCTTGATAACTGTTGGTCTTACTCTTTTCCATATTCCTTAAAGACATCTCATTTCCTCCTATCTCCATTTTTCTTCTTTTTTTCTTTTCCTCTCTCAGGCTTTTGATACAGAAGAGTATGTCCATTGCTTTCTTCAAAGTTCACAAGAAATCATCCAGGTAAGAAAAAGGCCATGCTATAACCAGGGTGGGGCAAATAGAGCTTTGCTTCATGTTGCTTAAATTGAGAGTCAGTTTGGAGACTTTGTATTTCTTTAGGTGATAAGTACAACAGAGAAAGCAAATCTGATTATATTTCTTCTTCAAGGCTGTAGGGGTATGTCTGGGAAGTTGGGAAGGTCTCTTCTCTAATGCCATCAGCTCGAATCTCCATTTCAAGCTTGTTCCTCCTACTGTTATTAATTAATATTCCACTTCCATTTAACCAATTAACCTGAATTAGCAAATTCAAGGGGATATTTACTTAAAAGATAAAGGAAGAACTAAAGTTCGTAGAATTTATTTCAACACCTTAGGGCCACACTGTCCCCATTTGTTTGTCCTTCATTTTCCAGAACTAATGACATAATGAGGTGATGTCTTAACTCATGCATGAATTGGATTTAAATGAGGCAGAGCTGCATGAAATTACCAGGCTCCCTCTCTCTTCCAGGGTGATCAAAATCCAATGGCAAGACAAAAGTCCGGATGACTGGCAGCGGTCCAGGATGCAGGGGATGACTTTGGCATCTTTAATGTCTGCCCCATGCTAAGTACTCCACAGAGCCTGGGTGGACTTTGGAACAAATTGTTGTCCACCAATCCTGCCAGGAGATGTCTTCCCAAGCTTGGACTGAATCTCCCCCTAACTCACTGACACATTTGTAGTCTCTTGGTTATCCTCAACCTGGTTTGCTCCATCTGCCAAGACAGTTTTACCAGGAAGTGACCACTCTCCATGGTAAAGCTTCTTGGAGTCACAAATGACAGTTGAGTACCAGATAGTCACCAAAGTTGGATGAGCAGCCCTGAAAAGGGCTCAGTAAGTCCTCATACCAGAGATGCTAGTCTTCTTTGACTACCCCATATACACTTTAAGGAAAGTGGGTTCAGGGCAGCTAGGTGGTGCAGTGGATAGAGCACCAGCCCTGAAGACAGGAGGACTTGAGTTCAAATCTGACCTCAGACACTTAATACTTCCTAGCTGTATGACCCTGGGCAAGTCACTTAACTCCAATTGCCTTAGGGGAAAAAAAGTGGGTTCCAATTTAGCACAGTTTTTATATAACATCGGTTCCACTAAGGTAATGTCCAAATGAGACATTGAGGCTGAGCCACTGTTAGGCTGGGTCTCTAACTCCTCTGGGTCTCAACACTATAACACTCAAACAGTGACTCTGACTCCATTCTTAGACTTCCTGATGGCTCATTCTCCTGACCTTCTGAAATGCATAAAGTTGTAGATTCCAGTTTTCTTCATCCCAGAACCAAAGAACAAATATCAAGGCAAATAACCAGGGTTTGTATTTAAGGGTCACATGATGGTCTCTGATAGGCTCAGTCCTCTCTCTTTACAGCATTATCTCTCTTCTCTCACCAGAACATCTCCAGGCAGGAAGAAATCTTGCCAAGAGAAAGGAGAAGTTCTGGTAAACTAGTGCCTTTTGAATGCCAGCCCCCCAGCTATGCAGCCTGTTCACATAACCAGCAGGCTGGAAACAGATATGAATGTCTGCACATCCTCTCAAATTCCCATGGACATTGCAATAACCAAGGCCCACATGTAGGCTGACAAGAATTGGGATCATTGACCAATTCCCTCATATGTTGAATAATCAGAATTTGTTGTATTTTAGTGTTTTATCTGTTTTACATTTTAGGCTGATAAATTTAGAGCTGAAAAGGTCCTCAGAGACCATCTAGTCTATATCTGATAGAAACTGAAGCTCAGAGCTTAATTAATTGACTTGCTCATTATTCTATAGGTAATGAGCAGTGGAATCAGAAGTAATTCTTAATTCACTTTCCATTAGTTCATAAAAGTCTTCCCAAGTTTCTCTGAAACCCTTACATTTGTTGGATTTCTTCTGACTTGATAATATTAAATTACATTCATTTACTACAATTTGTTCAGCTATTTCCCAATCCATGGACTGCCATTTTGTTTCCTATTTTTTGCTATAGTAAAAAAGATTGCTATAATATTTTAATATTTATCTATGTGATATATAAAATCTATATGTATGCATATGTAAATATTTTTTAAATGTGATATATGTATTACATATATTTGACACACAGATATACTTTGGATTGGAGGAAGATATTGGCTCTTGAGGCAGAGATGGTTTTCTTTTTCTTTTTCTATCCTTAGCACCCAGCAAAGACAATGTACATTCGGGGATCTTAATAAATATTTGTCAAATTGAATTTGGAGGGTCTTGAAAGGGTTAGGAAGGAGAAGGGATCAATTTCCACTCAGTTGCTATCCATACCCAACTCAAACACCAGATAGCAAATTCTTGAATCCAACATGAGACCATTCCAGCTCTCCTGTGCCATTCTTTCATATGAGGACAAATAGTCCCATATATGTAGGTGAATAATATATCTTAGTTTCATTTTGTAGGAAGCTACATTTCTTTTCCCGTCTGATATAACAACCACCTTTGCATTTCCAAGAGTTCTGAACCAGTAAAAGTGCCATCTTTTAGCAGTAGGTGAGAATATAGTGGCCCATTACCTGGTTAATTCATTCTCTCTACTTCTCCCCAAATCAAGCCCAGTGACTTGTGTAATACAAAGTTTGGTAGATGAAGAAGAGATTTCTAAAGTTTCCCAGTGCTAATTTTTACTGTGATCCTATTATGGGGGTGGTTATTAATAGGACCAAGTCCTTTCTAGGAATGCAACAAGTGAAAACAGAAAGGAAACAGTTTAGTCTTATCAAAGTCCTAGACTTGTTCGGCTACAATATTGTCTTCATTTGTGAGAGCTTTGATCCTTGCCTTGATGGACCTTCTTGCCGCTGCAAAGGAAGCAGGGAAAGTGCCTTATAATGCTTCTTGGGGGCCAACCTATGCTTTATAGTTTCTTGGCATTCAGTTTCAGTTGTTCTGCTGTTGTTATTCTTTTCATTTACATTGTTACAGGCATGAAGTATGTTGTTTTCCTGGTTCTGCTGATTTTTGCTTTGTATCAGTTCAGGTAAGTCTTCCCTATTTCACTAAATTCGTCACATTTGTCATTTCTTATAGCATTATAATATTCTATGATATTCCATTTACAGTTTTTTCCCCATTCTTCAATTGCTGGGCATCTAACCTATTTTCATTTCTTTGATATCACAAAAATTTCTGCCTTAAATATTTTTGTATATTTGGTGCTTTTTTGGTCAATGATCTCTTTGGGTTATATGTCTACAGGTGGAATCTCTACGGCAAAAGTTATGACCATTTTAGCCACTTTATTTGTTTTTTTTTAATAATAACTCTTTTTAAAAATATTTTATTTTATTTTATAATAACTTTATATTGACAGAATCCATGCCAGGGTAATTTTTTTTACAACATTATCCCTTGCACTCGTTTCTGTTCCGATTTTTCCCCTCCCTCCCTCCACCCCCTCCCCTAGATGGCAAGCAGTCCTATATATGTTAGATATGTTGCAGTATATCCTAGATACAATATATGTGTGCAGAACCGAACAGTTCTCTTATTGCACAGGAGAATTGGATTCAGAAGGTATAAATAACCCGGGAAGAAAAACAAAAATGCAGATAGTTCACATTCGTTTCCCAGTGTTCTTTCTTTGGATTTAGTTGCTTCTCTCCATCATTTATCAATTGAAACTCAGTTAGGTCTCTTTGTCAAAGAAATCCACTTCCATCAGAATATATCCTCATACAATATCGTTGTCGAAGTGTATAATGATCTCCTGGTTCTGCTCATTTCACTCAGCATCAGTTCATGTAAGTCTCGCCAGTCCTCTCTGTATTCATCCTGCTGGTCATTTCTTACAGAACAATAATATTCCATAATGTTCATATACCACAATTTACCCAGCCATTCTCCAATTGATGGGCATCCATTCATTTTCCAGTTTCCAGCCACTACAAACAGGGCTGCCACAAACATTTTGGCACATACAGGTCCCTTTCCCTTCTTTAGTATTTCTTTGGGATATAAGCCCAATAGAAACACTGCTGGATCAAAGGGTATGCACAATTTTATAACTTTTTGGGCATAATTCCAGATTGCTCTCCAGAATGGTTAGATTTATTCACAACTCCACCAACAATGCATCAGTGTCCCAGTTTTACCGCATCCCCTCCAACATTATTTTTTCCTGTCATCTTAGCCAATCTGACAGGTGTGTAGTTAGCCACTTTATTTGTATAAATTTTCAAATTGTTTTCCAGTGTGGACATACCAATTCATGGTTCCATCAACAATGCCCTCAAACATTGATTACTATAATGTTTTGTCATCTTTGCCAATTTTGGGGGCATAAGGTAAAACCTCAGATTTGATTTGATTTTCATTTTTCTTTTTTATTGTTTCTTCCCATTATAAGAAAAAACAAATTTTCCTCAATGGTATTTTAATTTTCCAAATACAAATAAAGATAGTTCCCAACATTATTTTTTTAGGATTTTGTGCTTCAAATTCTTCTTCTTCCTTTTCTTACCTCCCTCCTTCCCAAGACAGCTAGAGCAATTATGCAGATTAAACATGTACAATCATTATAAATGTATTACCATGTTTGTCATGGTAATGATCAGTAATGGTAAAATCAGACCAAAAGGGAGAGGAAACCATAAGAAAGAAAAAGCAAAGAAACAAAAAAGGTGAAAATATTATGTTTTGATCCACCTTCCTTCTCCATAGCTGTCTCTCTGGATGCAGTTGGCATTTTCAACCCCTATTTCCACCTATTTCCTATTTCCACCCCTATCTATTGGAATTGCTTTGAATCAGCACATTGCTGAGAAGAACCAAGTCCATCACAATATATCATTATATAATCTTGCTGTTACTGTGTACTCTTGGTTATGCTCATGTGCTCAGTTCATCTAAGTCTTTCCAGGCTTTTCTGAAATCAGCTTCCTCTCCTTGTATTGTTCCTTGTAGAACAATAATATTCCATAACATTCATATACCATAACTTATTTAGCCATTCTCCAAATGATGGGCATCCACTCAATTTTCAGTTCTTTGCTACCACAAATAGAGCTGCTGTAAACAATTTACACGTGATTGATTCCCTCTTTTATGGACTTTTTAGGATACAGATCCAGTAGTGATATTCCTAGATCAAAGGGTATATACACAACAAAAACAATTTTTACGGTTCATTTTTAAAAACTGGGGTTCCAAATTCCCTCTCCCTGCTTCTATTCCCTCACTGAGAAGGCAAGTAATTTGATATGGATTATACACATGTAATCATGTAAAACATAGTTCCATATTAGTTATGTTGTAAAGGTAGTTCTAATAAATTTTGGATGGAAAATGTTATTTGCATCCAAACAGGGAACTATAAAGACTGAATTGTGAGCTGTGTGACCCTGGGCAAGTCACTTATCCCCAACTGCCTCAGCAAAAAAAAAAAAAAAAAAAAAGACTGAATGTGAATTGAAGCATATTGTTTTCATCCTGTTTTTGTTTTGTTTTGTTTTTTCTTTCTTATGATTTCCCCATTTTGTTCTGATTTTTCTTTCTCAACATGACTTATATGGATATAAGTAAAAAATGAATAAGTAAAAAATCGGATTGCTTGCTGATGTGAAAAGGGGGCAAGTGGAACCCAAAATCTTACAAAAATAAATGTTGAAAACAATCTTTATGTGTAATTGGGAAAACAATATATAACTAGAATTAAATTTTCAAAAAGAAAAAAAGTCATGTTAAAGACCTCCCTTATCACCCAAAAAGGTTTTTAAAAAGTAGGTTTCAATCTACACTCAGACTACATCAGTTCTTTCTCTAGAAATGGATAACTTTTTTTTTATCCTGAGTTCTTTGGAATTGTCTTAAATCATTGTATTGATGAGAATAGTTAAGACATTCACAATTGATCATCACACAATATTGCTATTACTGTGTACGATGTTCTCCTCGTCCTGTTTACTTCACTTTGCATCTGTTCATGTAGGTCCAAGATTTTCTGAAAGCATCCTGCTCATCATTTCTCATGGTACAATAGGATTTCATCATAGTTGTATGCTATAACTTGTTTAGTCATTCCCCAATTAATGGTCATGTTCTTAATTTCCAATTCTTTGCTCCCAGAAAAAGAACTGTTATAAATATTTTTGTACGTATAAGTTTTTTTTTCCCTTTTTAAAAAATCTCTTTGGGATACAGAACTAGGAGTGGTATATGATTTTATAGCCCTTTGGGCATAGTTACAAATTACTCTCCAGAACAGTTGGATCAGTTCACAAGTCCACCAACAGTGCATTAGCTTCCAATTTTCTCACATCCCCTCCAATATTTGTCATTTTCCCTTTCTGTCATATGAGACAATCAGATAGCTGTGAGGAGATACCTCAGAGCTATTTTAATTTGCATTTTTCTAATCAACAGTGATTTAGAGAATTTTTTGTTATAGCCATAAATAGTTCTAATTTCTATCTGAAAACTGCCTATTCATTCCCTTTGATCATTTATGAATTGGGTAATGACTTATAAGTTTGACTCAGTTCTCTATATATCTGAGAAATGAAGTCTTCATCTGAAATAATTGCTGTAAATTCCACTCCCTTCCCAGTTTTCTGCTTTCTTTTTAATTTTGGCTGCATTTGTTTTGTTTGTGTCAACCCTTTTTAATTTAATGTAATCAAAATGATCAGTTTTATATTTTGTGATGCTCTTTATCTCTTCTTTGGTCATAAATTCTTCCCTTCTCCATAGATCTGACAGGGTAAAATATTCCATGTTCCCATAATTTATTTATGCTACCATGCTTTACATCTAAATCATTTAACCATTTTAACCTTATCTAATACGATATGAGGTTGTGATCTATACCTAGTTTCTGCCATACTACTTTTCAGTTTTCCTAACATTTTTTTTTCAAATAGTGAGTACTTATCCCTAAAATTTGAATCTTCAGGTTTATCAAATACTAGATTACTATAGTCATTTGCTACAGTGTATTTGTGTACCTAATCTATCCCATTGATACTCCATTTTATTTCTTAGCCAATCTAAGATTATTTTGATCATTACCATTTTATAATAGTTTGTGATCTGGTATGACTAAGCCACCTTCCTTCACACATTTTTCATTAATTTCCTTGATATTTTTGACCTTTTCTTCTTCCAGATGAATTGTATTATTCTTTTTAGCTCTATAAAATAATTTTTGGTAGTCAATCTAGATAGAATTGTTACTTAAATTATATTGGTTCAGCCTACCTAAAACATTGGTTTTTCTTTTTAAGAAAATTATTTCCTTTTTAATTTATGGAATAAAACAAGTATTTATATGACTGCATAATAAAAACGATGATTGAACATGAAACTGCATGTCTATTCCTTTTAAATATACAACAAAGTTATGTAAATTCATTTTTTCTTTTTTTCTTTTCTTTTTCATCTCCTGTCCTAAAGATGGCCTCTATTAGACATAAATAAATATATGTGTAAAATTATCTATACATACTTCAATTTATCAGTTATTTCTCTGAGTACAAATAGGGTTTTTCCTTTATATGTCCTTTTTAGTTAATTTTAGTATTATTGTTTCCAGTTCTTTAATTTGACTTTCTAGTAATATATAGAAATGCTGATGATTTTTGTAGTCTATTTTATAACCTGCCACTTTGCTAAAATTAATTATTTCAACAAATTTTAGTTGATTCTCTAGAATTCTCTAAGTATTTCATCATATCATCTACAAAGAGTGATAATCTTGTTTCCTCATTGCCTATTCTAATTTCTTCTCCCTTATTGCTATAGTTAGAATTTCTAATACAGTACTGAATAATAGTAATGATAATGGGTATCCTTGGTTCACCCTTAATCTTATCGGGAAGACTTCTGCTTTATCCCTTTTACAGATAATACTTGCTGATGGTTTTAGGTAGATTCTACTTATCATAAGGAAAATTGCATTTATTCTTATGCTTTCCAGGACTTTTAATATGAATAGATGTTGCACTTTGGCAAAGACTTTTCTCTGTATCTATTAAAATAATTATATTTTCCCATTGGTTTTGTTATTGTTAGGGCCAATTATAATGATATCTTTCCAAATATTGAACCAGCCCTACATTTCTGCTGGTCATAGTGTATAATCCTTGTGAGATATCCCTAAAAGCTCTTTGTTACTGTTTTATTTTAATTTTTTGCATCAATATTCATCAGAGAAATTGGTCTGTAGTTTTCTATCTTTTTTAACTCTTCCTGGCTTAGGTATCTGTACCATATTTGTATCATAAAAAGAATTTGGTAGGACTCAGAAGAGGAATTTCCCAATAAGATGAGAAGTAAAGCAAAGGTGCCCATTATCACCACTATTATGTCCTGGAAATAAACAATAAGAAATTATGACAATAAAAGATGAAACATATTTAACCTATATCAATTATTTGCTGTCTTGGAGAGGAAGGAATAAGGGAAGGAGGAAGGAAAATTTGGAACACGAAGTTTTGCAAAAGTGAATGTTGAAAACTAAGAAAAGAAAAGAAATGAAATGAAATGAAACAAGTCATGCAATGAATAGAACACTCAGTGTCTACCTTCATTTCTTCAATTGTAAAATATTGATAATAATAATAAAAGGTAGCTAACTTTTGGGGTTTTGGTGAGGATCAAATTAGAAAATACTTGTAAATTATTTATAAATATTTGCTTCTTCCCTACCTTCCTCTTTCTTCCCTTCCTCCCTCTTTTCTTCCCTCCTCCCTCCCTCTTTCTTTTCTTCCCTTCTTCCCTCTTTCCCTTCCTCTCTCCCTCCTTCCCTCCCTACCTCCCTTCCTTTCTTCTTTCCTTCCTTCCTTCTTTCTTTCCTTCCCTCCTTCCTTCCTTCCTTCTTTCCTTCTTTCACCACACACTTGCCAGGGATACAAAGAAAGGCCTCATTTCCCAGCTCCTCGGAATATTCCATCATGGTGGTTGGCTTGAGTTTAGCCAACCTGAGGGTCTGGGAATTGAAGAAAGTTGTTCCCTAAGAATATCTAGTCATAAAAGCAGCTGCACCCAAAGAACGAACACTGGGAAACGAATGTGTACTATCTGCATTTTTGTTTTTCTTCCCGGGTTATTTATACCTTCTGAATCCAATTCTCTATGCAACAAGAGAACTGTTCGGTTCTGCAAACATATATTGTATCTAGGATATACTGCAACATATCCAACATATAAAGGACTGCTTGCCATCTAGGGGAGGGGGTGGAGGGAGGGAGGGGAAAAAAAATCGGAAAAGAAACGAGTGCAAGGGATAATGTTGTCAATATAAAGTAATCATTAAATAAAAATTTAAAAAAAAAAAGAATATCTAGTCATGTTCCTGGGCTAATGTTTGGCTGTGTCTTGTTGAGTCCTAACTGAGGCCAGAAATGTACTTTAGGGCCTAATAAACAAACCAATGTGATCCTTTCTTGTGAGCTCTTTGAAGTCATTATGAATAAATAAATGCCTAAGGTTTAAAAATACAGATGGTGTTTGGGAAGAAGGACTCCATTAGTCCCCTATAGTGATCTCTGTCTGATTCAGTAATGAGTTCCAACTTTTTGAAGTATAAGGATGTTTCTTTTTTCTCTTCATAAAAAATTTCATTACCTCTCCTAGTTATATTTTTAATTTCCATTGATAGAAGAAAAATGTGACAACTACTAGGAATTGGATAATATTTTAAATGAATCTGTGCTAAATTAGCAAGTAAGTTTTAAATGAATTAAACAATGACATGACAAAGCTGGGAGAGAGATAATATTTGGGGTGACAGAATCAGGCTACAAAGCTGTCTAAAAATCTTAATAAGCTAAAAGGACATAGATCAAATTTGGATGAAAAAAATCAATATTTCAATAGTCTATAATTTCCTATTTCATTGACATGAGGTTGATTATTCACAAATAGAGCATCCCTATACATTTGGAAAAACAGACATATAAATGTGAACCCTTTTCTAAACCCTCTATGAGAACTCATCAGTTTTATAGGATAAATGATCATTTCTACATAGATGATTCCCAAAGTCATCTGCATAGATGATGGTTTGATGAATAGAAAACTGACTCATGAATCAGAAAGAGAATAATGATAAAGTTACCTATTATTTATATAACATTTTAAGACTTACAAAGTTTTAACATCTCATTTGCATGTTACAACAACATTGGGAGGTATGTGCTATTCCTATTCCTATTTTATAGGTAAGGAAACTGAGACTGATAACACTCAACCCACTTTCCCAGATCATATCACTAACAAGTGCCTGAGGAAGATGAACTTGAGTCTTTCTAACTCCAAGACCAGAACTCTATCTACTACACCTCCTCTTCATCTCAAGACAAATTATCTGGACTGAATCCTGACACATACTGGCTGTGTATGACCCTGGGCAGTGCCCCCAGACCCTTTTATTTAACTAAAAACCATAGAATATGAGCCATTAAGCATTGATGGAAAAAGCTCTCCTACCGGTAGTCCCTTATACCAATCAAATCAATCAATTACTAAACATTTATTAAGCACTTACTATGTACCAGGCACTGTGATAAGTTATGGAACTACAAAAAGAGCCAAAAGATAGCCCCTGCTCACAATACAAATCACAAATCCAGCCTAAAAAAGCCAACACAACATCACCAGCATAAGCTGTCTCACATTCATCTGGATGTCAAACTCAGTGTGTCCAAAATGGATCTCATCTACTACCTCATACTTATTTGATTAGTTAATAGGACAGAAAAGGGAAATGACAAATGGTGGAAGGGATGTGGGGAAAATGATATATTAGTGCACTGTTGGTTGAATTGTGAGCTGATTCAATCATTCTGCAGAGCAAATTGGAACTATGTCCCAAGACTATAAAACCATGAATGCCCTTTGACCTAACAATACCATTACTAGATCTATATCCCAAAAGCCATAAAAAGGGGGGAAAGACCTATATGTACAAAAATAGTTATAGCAGCTCCTTTATGGGGGCAAAGAATTGGAAATCGAGGGGATGCCCATCAACTGGGTCGTGGCTGAACTGCGGTATATGATTATGATGGCATACTATTGCACCTCAAGAAATGATGGTCAGGATGCTCTCAGAAAAATCCGGACTTATATAAGCTATTGCAAAATGAAATGTACTGTGTACAAAGTAACAGCAATATTGTAAGATGAGTAGCTGTGAATCACAGCTATTCTCAGCAATATATTACATCAATATATCATAACTTATTCAGCTATTCCCTAGCTGATGGGCATTCACTTAGTTTCCAGTTCCTTGCCACTACAAAAAGAGTCACTACAAACATTTTTGCCTTTTCCCTTTTTCGTGATCTCTTTGGGATACAGATCCAGTAGAGAC
>NC_067399.1:665685876-665718376 GCF_016432865.1 Antechinus flavipes
AGAAAATTGATTAATTGAATCTATAAGAGCTGATGATATCACCAAGAGAGAATGATGAGAAAAAAGGAGAGGAAAGAAAAGAAGAGGGAAAGAGATAAGAGAAAAGAAGACCCAGGAATGAGCTTCAATGAGTACTCAGACTCAGTGGATGAGATATAATGATGATCCAGCAAAAGAGAATGCAAAGAAACAGCCAGACATGTAGGAGAACCAATTTGAAAGTGACATGGAAGCCGAGGGAGTAGGGAATGGCTTGGTGTAGGTCAGTGGTGTCAGAGTTACAGAAAGTACAAATGAGAATGAGGAAAAAGGCCTTTGCAGTTAAGAGTTGTTGCTTTTGGAGAAAGTAATTTTCATTGTAGGATTTCAGTGGAGTGGTGGGTGGTAAACCAGGTTAAAAAGGATTAGGAAGTGAAGGGGACACAAGGAAGTAGTAGAATGAATAGAAAACCCATTCTCTGAGTTTAGCCATGAAAGGAAGAGATAAAGGACAATGCTTGAGAGGATGTCAGGAGCAGGTCAAAAGTTTATTTTTTAAGAATGGGGCCTTGTGGCAAGATTATGAGTGGTAAAAAGAAGTCAGCCATTAAAGAGAAACTGAAGATGAGAGAAAGAGAAGGAACAATTGTGGGACAAGCTCCAAGGATGTACAGGAAGGGTTTGGATCAAGAACGCAGGACTGATGGGTCAGCCTTGACCAAAAGGAAGGCCTCCTCTGGATTTATCAAGCTTTTGAGATTCCCTGGGAATCCATGACTTGATGCTCTCTCCTTCTCCCAAGCTATCTTTGCTCATTCCTGCCACTATCACATTTCAAAATCATTGCTGTCTGTGGAAAATTTTCAGTAACTAATGAATTATCTAAAATCAACCACTTTAACTTGTTTTTCTATCTCATCCTGAATTGCAGTTATTTAAAAAGTAGGTTTTTTTTTACTTCAGAATTTTGTTTTCACTTATTATGCTCTAAATAAGTGCTTTAATGTGAAAAACTTGTTCACATCTCTTGATTTATTGAAGTTAGTCATAGCATCTCAGTAAATGACACTAGAAATAGCTGCAGAAAAATATGCTTTGGTATATGGTTGGTCATGGTGAAATTGATCTTGCAAAATCTGGAAAGGGTTACAAGATAGGTGAAGGACTGTAACATGGGGGAAAAAAGATTTGACTTGTTCTTCTTGATGTGAGGGGCACTTTGGCACAGTGGATTCATGATCCTGGGGTCAGTAAAATAGATGCAAATCCTACTTGAAGCACTGGCTATGTGTGGTGTTCTCTTCTTTAAAATATAATAGTTCTCTGGGAGCAGGTTTCTGGGGAGGTTTTCTGGAGGCAGCCTTTGTTTCAGTCAGAGTAATAATCACCTCAAAATGCAGCTGATAAAAGCCAAACATTTATTTTCTCCTTCCAAAATAGCCCGGTTAGTTTTTTTAGAGGCCTATCTCTCTGCTTGGTTCCAAGAGCTCTTGCCATTAATCTTTTGCCTCTGCTTTCTTCAGCCTCCAGTCAGAACAAAGGTGGAAAATGGAATGAATCTGACTCTACCTTCAGAAGTAGGCTTGTGGGCTTCCTCCCAGAGTGCTCCCCTCTCTGTCAATCTTCTAAGCTCCAAGAGCTTCTTATATATGATCTCTTAAAGGTTGACTCCTCCTCTGAGGGGGATTAAGGAAGGTGTGAATTCACAAAGTTACAAAGTTAACTTTGTGAATCTCCCATACTTGTGAACTCCAATGAGTACTTAAATACATTAGTGAGTTAGAGAATTTGCTAAGTACATGTTAAATTAGGCAATTGATTTACTTATTACTTTGTAAGGATTTGCTCTAATGTGTGAACCAATAAGCACTGTATCTATTCCATTGAGTTAACACTAGGATTCTAACATCTGCCTTGAGTTATCACCTTGTTTCAAGTTCTGGCTCATAACAGGTATGACCTTGGGAAAGGGTATTTGTGTCTTGGTCTCCTTCTTTATAAGATGGGAGGAGAAGTTTCACTTCATTTCCAGCTCTAAATCTATGATCCTAAGATCCAGGAGCAATATTTGGAAGAGGCAAAGGAGGAAACATAAGCTTGACACATGGTGACACTGTTGTAGAGCTATCCAAAATGGGAATAGGCAGCCCCCAGAGACAGAGTTTCCTCTCCCTAAATATCTTCAAGCAAGTGATGGCCATATATCCTAGGGGGAGTTCTTGTTCAGATATGAGTTGGGTCAAAATATCTTTGAGGGCCTTTCTTATTCTTGCATTTTATGATCTATGAAAGTGATTTCTTTTAACCAAATTATTAAAACATTAGCCAAGCTGTAAATTTAAATTCTTCACCTCAATATTTCATTACTAAAGATAACCCCTTATCATGAGCCAAAGGTATCTGTGAGCCTTGAAAACTCTTTAAAATTCTAAAGATTTGAAGTTGAAAGTCACCCAAAGAGCAATAGAAAGACATATGGCTTCCATGGGGAAGCTGCTTTGTGTAACTAACCTAGAACTCCACAAATGAAGCTATGTAGATGTGGGAGATGTATGTGATCAGAAAGGGAGGTGGGCCAGTTGTGTGGCAAGAGCGAGCCACAAGGGTGGATGGCTTGGATGTTCCTGTGGCACCCACACAATAGCAAAAGAATTAGAGGGAAGTTCTCAGCATTACTGGCTGGCTGGAGCATGGGAAAGAATACATAACCAATAGTTTCATGGAATGAAAGAACCTGGATGCCTTATGAACTGTATCATCACTGAAGGAGTTCTCATAACAATGACATTATAAAAATCTTGAAGAGCCCTCTGAGGCCAGTGAATCCAATCCTCTTATTTTATAGATGAGAAAAGTGGGAAAACATGATTTATTCAAGACCACACAGGTAGTGAGCATCACAAATGAGATTCGGACCAGGGGAATAAAGCCTGTGTTCAAGTCTTGTCTGTCTTATGTACTTGATTATGCTTCAGTACTCAAAGCCATGAGATAACCTACTGCATCCTGGCCATCCCTAACACTTTTGTCTTTTTACTGGTCTTTGATGACATTGGAAGGGAGAGTAGGGCTGACTGATGACTTTGCACAACCTTGTCTCGTTTAATCCAATTCACAAGCAAGTCAAGGCATTGGTCCTCTTTGAAAATGAAGGCCAAACAACACGAACAAGGGGCAATCAACCTTCTAAGAATCTGTTATAAGTTATAGAAGAGCTACCAATTTATTAAACTGATAAAGGGAGTTACCACATTAGGATGAACTGAGGAAGGAACTGATTTAGAACAAAATATGTATGTATAGGGGTAGGAATAGGTGTATATATATTTTTGTTGTTTAATTGCTTCAGTCATGTCTGTCACTTTATAAATCTATTTGAGGTTTTCTTGACAAAGATCCTAAAAACAGTTTGTCATTTCCTTCTCTAGTTCATTTTAGAGATGAGGAAACTGAGGCAAATGGGTAAGTGACTTATCCAAGATCACATAGCTAGGAACTGAGGTCAAATTCGGATACAAGGCATACTCTTTGATCCAACAGTGTTACTATTGGGCTTATATCCTAAAGAGATCTTAAAGGAGGGAAAGGGACCTCTATGTGCCAAAATGTTTGTGGCAGCCCTGTTTGTGGTGGCCAAAAACTGGATACTGAATGGATGCCCATCAGTTGGAGAATGGCTGAATAAATTGTGGTATATGGATGTTATGGAATATTATTGTTCTGCAAGAAATGATCAGCAGGAGGATTTCAGGGAGGCCTGGAGAGACTTACATGAACTCATGCTAAGTGAAATGAACAGAACCAGGAGCTCATTATATATTTCAACAACAATACTGTATGAGGATCAATTCTGATAGAAGTGGCTATCCTCGGCAATGAGAGGATCCAAACCAGTTCCAATTGTTCAGTAATGAAGAGAACCAGCTATACCCAGTGAAAGAACCCTGGGAAATGAGTGTAGATCTCACATACACAACATAGCATTTCCACTCTTTCTGTTATTGTTTGCTTGCATTTTTGTTTTCCTTCTCAGATTTTTTTTCCTTCTTTCTAGATCTGATCTTTTTTGAGCAGAAAGACAACTGTATAAATAAATACATATATTGTATTTAAGATATACTTTAACATATTTAACATGTATGGTGCTACCGGCCATCTAGGGGAGGGGGTGGAGGGAAGGAGGGGAAAAGTTGGAAAAGAAGGTTTTGCAAGAGTCAATGTTGAAAAATTACCCATGCATATGTTTTCTATATAAAAAGATATAATTTTAAAAAAATCTGATACAGGTCTTCCTGATTTCAGCCTTAGAGCTCTATCCACTGCTTCACCTAGCTCCCGTGTGTGTGTGTGTGTTCACATGTATATATATGTGTATATATATCTATAGTTAGAACCAAATCTAAACATGTCAGTATGTGTATATACACATACCCATCATTAGGGCATGATCCTAAGCATGAGATCACAGGGTCTCTAACCCATTATTTAAGGATTTTTTAAAATCACTTTTTAGATAACTTCAGTCCCATGAGTATATTTCACTGTATTGGGATGGGGCAGCTTCCACCACCCCCACCCTGACCCTTATCTCTAATATAAGGATAGCCTTGCTTCCCTCTCACTATTGTGACCATTTCTTTTTTTTTTTTTTCCAGAATGATTCCATGTCCAGCTGATGAAATTACAGAGCATAAGAGGCCATGTAAGGAACAAAGGATTATGGTTTTAAAGGAAACATGTTAGTATTTACATTGCATTCAGTCTTTATGAGTTCTGAGGAAATCACACCAAATTTGATGGGATTATAGGGCGGCTGATAGCACACTAAAGGCTCATCCACATCCCTGAAGGTAGTTTTTTTAGTTTAAATTTAAAGTATTTTTCCCCAATAAAACAATTTTTAGCATATGTTTTTACAAGATTTTGAGTTTCAAATGTTTCTTTCTCCCATCCCCATTTCCTAAAATAATAGGCAATTTGATATAGGTTCTACATATGCTTTCTTGTAAAACATATTTCCATATTAATCACAGTTGTGAAAGAAAAAATAGATCAAAAGGAGGGGAAAAAAAAAACCAAAAAGAATAAAGTGTAAAAAAAAGAGCTTTGATTTGAATTCATAGTGCATTGGTCCTTTATCTGGATGTGGATAGCATTTTTCTTTGTGAGTCCTTTGTACGTGTCTTGGATCATTGTGTTGCTGACCTGGGGGTTGTTTTTTAAGAAACAAAACACATTCTCTGGGGAGTCAGTTAACCAGCAGATAGCTCTGCTCGGTGTGAGCTCTGTCAGATGAGAAAAAGGCTGGCTATGGAAAAATGTTGCAGCTCTGGAGAGATAATCATGCCTTCTCTCCTCCTCTCCCCCCCAACCAGCTAGTGATGAAGGAGAAGTCACAAGGAGCCCAGTAAATCAATACGTCCTATAGACATTTGATACCTAGTCACCAGGAGGAGAGATGGGCCACGGGGCCCCTTTAGCATAAGAACAGATGAGTTACCTTAGCTACACACTAGATGTTGCCTCTTTTTTAGAGTATTCGAGAGGTGAGCTCACCATTTCTACTGATCCTATGTGGGTTTGTTGGAGAATACATACCAAGTTCACATAAGGCTCTATTCTTACAATGATATCACAAGAAAAGTTTTTGTATCAAGCTCTTTGTGTCCTTTGGCTAAAGGTAAAGATACTGGGTTGGGGGGCAAAGTGATTACAAGCTGCAGTTTTCACAATATAGGCTCTCAGGTTTCCCTTGGTTTTTTGGGGGAGGGTAGTCATACAAGGGGACCCAACCTGCTAGTGCAAACAGGAAGGGGTACAGTACCATGGAGTGAAGATAGTGTACAATAGAGCAGGGAGGAGTGTACCATGAAGAGGGGGAAATCTACTATGGAGAGGGAGGGGGTAGTTTACCATGGAAGAAAGAAATGTACCATGGAGAGGGCACTATCCTGCAAAGCTTTGTTGTCTCACTGTGTGTATATGTAATTTTTTGTTCTGTATGAGATCTTTTTTTAAATAACTTTTAATGACAGAACCCATGCCAGGGTAATTTTTTACAGCATTATCCCTTGCATTTACTTCTGTTCCGATTTTTCCCCTCCCTCCCTCCACCCCCTCCCCTAGATGGCAAGCAGTCCTTTTCTGTATGAGATCTTAACAGCTGGTTTTAAAAAAGTGATAAATTAGTCAATTCCTCAGTGTTTTTGTCTAGTGTCCTTTCAGTGTAGCTCTGAAATCACTGTGCATGCTTGAATGAATGAGGGAGAAAGCACCAATTAAGTACCTCCGGCAGCCACCTCTCCAAAGGTACAGCTACCGAAGGGAGAGTACCTGCCCTCAGGAAAAGAACTTACATCGTAATTAGGAACTGGAGGGAGTTTAGTCCTGCCAGGGAGTTTAGCTCTAAGGCACAAGAGTTCCACAGTGCAGTCAGAGAGCCTATAGTGTTTCTGTCCTTTCCAAGAACAACAGCAGGATTATGGTTCCCAGAGCAAGAGGTTTGCAAGGGGCAAGGCGGATGGCAGACATCTGGTGGCTGGATGGCTTGGGAAGCATTTGTGTAGGACCAGTTAGGATCTGGTGCGTTAGGGGAGATGTACTCACTCACTAAGCAGGACAGTGGAGCCACAGAGCTGAGTTCTCAAGTCACCTGCTGACAAATGTTTTATTCCTAGAGAGAGAGTGTGTTTCAATATCAAAAAGAGGCCATTCTTTGCCTTAATTCTTACCTAGCCTTAATTATTGATTGGGTGTTACCTCAGTCAAACTGAAACTTGTTAAAATCCTGAACTTCAAAAGGCCATGGTCACTTCCTGCATCCAGAGCCTTCTCCAGTTATCCTGATTTACATCTTGCCATTAGCTCCAGATGGCTCCAGAGGAGAACTTGAACTTGGTGTCTGCTCAGCCCTCCCTTATTTCAATCCAATTCACTTGCAGGTCATAACATTATCTTCTTGATGTCAGGATTCTCTTCAGAGAACGAAGGACAAACATTTAAAACAACAACAACAACAATCTGCAGCCCCGATCAGAATTTAGTTCCCAGTGGGCTCTTGACAAAGGCTCTTTTCTGACCGTCGGGGAATGATTTCTACAGTGAGACAAGGCTGACGCCCAGAAATCTGCTCTATGTGTCCCCATGTGGCTTTTTCATCCTGAAGCTTTAAAAGATTAAACAGAAACCTGTCCAGAAACTGCCAATGGCTCAGAAAGTATCACCATTTAGTGATTGACAGGGTGGATTGTCCTGAAGGATCATGTCTAGGGATCACATTTTGTTTACAAGTGTTTTGTGCAGTTAAAAAAAAAAAAACTATCTACACACACACACACACACACACACACACACACACACAGTTTCTCCTAACCTACTGACCACCCTACAAAAAACCACTTTAAATTATTGTTCTTTCTTCATTCATTCATTGATTTATTCATTTGTTCATTCGTTTGATCAATTATTTGTTTTAAACTCTGTGTGCCTTTGAGGAGTCATACCCATTTTGGGGGACTAACTTGTATTTTAAGGATCTGATTTATTTTTCTTCACCTCAGTAAGTTGCAAGCCCCGTTGAGTTGTCACCTCCTCCAGGATGCCTTTCCTGATCTAGCCCAGCTATTCAAGCTTTATCCCTCTCAAACGACTTGAGGTTATTTTGTTTCTATTTTGTGCACGCCTAACCTTGCACATGGTGTATCTTTCCAGTGACCCGGATTGTCTTTGATGGCAAAGATTGTTGGGTTTTAGTATTTGCATCATTATAGCAAAGTGAATAGGGAGCTGGCTTTAAAGTTGGGAGGACCTGGGTTCGAGTTCTATTTCTGATTTATCTGCTGTGCAACTGCTGAGCAAGTCATCTTGACCTCTTTATGCCCCAAGCTCTTCTCTAAGGCTAAAAATCTGGAAGGGCAAGGAAGTGGATCAGTCTTAGTGGATTCTCCCTACATAAGACAATGAAATCACAGTCCAAAAAAGCCTGAGGTAAGGTGCTCGGCACTTAGCGGGTGCTTAATAAATGTTGATTAGATTGAATTGAGCACTTTCTATCAGTTCTCACCCGAAGGCTTCCTTATCTGGTCTGTATGTCATTGATCTCTCCCCTTAATTTTCCAGAGCTCTCCTTTTCCTGGCTGCTGACCACCTTCTCAGGCTCCGGGCCCTGGTCAGGACCTGATCTAGGTTAAGGTTACTCTTCTTCCCATTGCAAGTTATACAAGAACATTGAGAGAGGGAGGGACCCTGCTTTCGGCACCAAGATCTGCACCAAGTATTTATGAATAGCGGCTTCCACCCTCTTAAGCCATGAGACTTTGTTTCTCTGTTTATGGTTTGTTTGGTTTTCCTACAGAAACATTGTTATATGATCATAGTATTATAGGATTTTGGAGCTCAAAAGTATCTCAGCTAATGGCAACTAATTCTTAGAGAATTGAAGTAATTTATCCATGATCATACAAATCTTACATAACAAACCTGGGGTTAAAACCTAGGTCTTTTGATTTCAGTGTTCTTTCTCCTATAACCCAGTGGTTAGAGTATATTAGTACAATTCAATATATCAAGCACATTATGGATTTTTTTTATATATCTTTGGCCTGAACTGTGATTTCATTGGTAGGGGGAATTCCCAGGTGAGGAAGTCCCCTTTAACAGTGCAGGTCAGCACCTTTTCTGCAACATGTAGTCTTGGGGAGTAGCTTGAGGGCACCGGGGATGAGCATTTGCCCAGGGTCACAGCCAGAAGTGGGCCCCAGACCCAAATCTTCCTGACTCCCAGCAGCACTATGCTGCAGATGGCCAAAGAATCTATTCATCACTGCCAGCACTGTTTCCATGGGAACCTGAGCTCCCGGGTCCAAAGGAGTACCACCTTATAGAACTTGGCAAATAGAATCTGTTTTTGTTGTTGTTTATGATGAGGGCTTGGCTCATGGTAACAAGAATAAGAGGTCTCCCTAGACGGCAAACCCAATATCGGTCAACAGAGTGACATGACATCTCTCAGAGCTAATGTTACTTGAGACTCCCTTAAGAGAGAAGCACCTGTTCAGAATGAGATGAGACTGGACTATTTCCCTCAGTCAGATCATAATGGATTAGTATGTTTGGTTCTGATCTCAACATGTTAGAAAGGTAACTGCTGCAGTGGAACAACCAGGAGAGGGAGAGGGCTGGAGATCCTTCTAAAAAGGGACTAGTCAAAGGAACTGGGGTGTTGGATTTGGAAAATAAAAGCCATAAGAAAGGAAATAACTCATTAAGTACTGACTGGGTCCTGGGTTAAGATCAAATATTATCTCTTTTGATCTTTGGAACTGGGAAGAAAGTGCTATTATTACTCCATTTTAGCACTGGGGAAACTAAGGCATATAGAAGTTGAGTGACTTGTCTAGGATCATGAAGCTAATAAGTGTCTGAGACTTAATTTGAACTTGGGTCTTTCTGAACCAGCACTTTAACCGGTCCTTCACCAGATGGATTTTGCCTTAGTTTTGAGGAAGAGCTTTTTAATCATTAGAACTATCCTCAAATTGACTGAGTTTGGAAGATAATGAGGGGTTTGGAATTAAGATCCCAGTAAGTCCAAGCCTCCTCTTCACAAATTAAAAAACTGAGATCCCATGAGATGAAATAACTTCTACATTGCATGGATTAGTATTCGAACCCCAAACCCCTTAACTCCAAAACCTCTCCACCAGGCAGTGCCCTTCACAGAAGGTCTTCAAGCAGAGTTTAGCTGACGACTTGTCAGGTTTATTGCTGAGGGGATTCTGGTTGTGGTCTGGGTTGGGCCAGACTTTCTTTGAGACTTATTTTCTGGCAGGCTGATTCTGCCATCTTCCTTATTTCGATTCAAGAACTTAGCTACCTTCATTGGTAGCAGCCTTTCAAATGCTAATCATTGAGGTTATTCATTGAAACTGATAAAAACTGATTAAAAAAAAGAAAGAAAGCAACCTTGATTGTGTTTGCTTTTAAAAAAAAAAAAATGTTCCAATTTCCCATTCTTTTAAGGGGGGGCTGGTGGAACTCTTGAATAATTTTAACAAGTAAACAAATAACCTCCATTGAGAGGATCTTAGTATTCAAAGGATGATTTTTGAAAAATAAAGCTTGCTTTCTAAATCTCAGAAGAGCAGATAAGTACCTACAAAGAGCACCAAGAGAAGAAAAGAAAGAAAAGGAAAACTCTATAGCCAAGATAACATGGAGTGTCTGAATTAAGTCATGGGCAGAAGGGAAGCAGAGGCAGCATCTGCTCAAAATTGGCAGTTATTGTTGCTTTTGGGTTGTCATTGTTGTTACTCTTCCCTGGATGCTCTGATAGGTGCAAGATCTATGTTTTCCCTACCTCTACCCCTTTGCACTCCAGTCCCCAGATCTCAATCTGTCGATGTCTTTTCATCCTATAACTCTTCCTTGTTTGAATCCTATCTCTGACATTTGCCACTTGTGTGAGCTTGAGTGAGCTTTCTTGGTCCTCTTCTGTAAAAGGAGCTACCATCCTGAAGGACTGGTATAGCTTACAGATTGAACCCTTTGATTCCAGCCTTTCCCCACTCCAGAGAATCTTCTACTTGGCTGCCAAAGTTAAAGTGGTAAAGCAGGCACCAGAAGTGGTAAATAGATTTGGATTTGGGAGTGCATAATTGTAGATGAATATTATATAAAATAGTATAATAGAGATTCGCTTATAGTTCAATGGACCTGAAGAAATCAAGTCAGAAATTCATCACAGATTACTAAGTTTTTACTATTATGGGAATAGCACATAGGAGTTAGCAAGGAAAGGGTGTGTGTGTGTGGGGGGGGTGCGTGTGTGTGCGTGTGTGTTAAACAATCACCAAGTGGAAAGACAGGTTCCCTACTGGAAGTCACAAATAACCAGGAGGAAGAAACCATTAAAGGCAAGATGCCATGAGGTGGAAGAACACCATTGACTAACTGACTAAATCCATAGAGAAGTTCAACAGACTAACCCAAAAGGGGGTAAGGAGGAGAAGGGGTTTATACAATTGACTGGCAGGCTAACCCTAAATGAGGTTTAGTACCCAAAGAGAGTTAGCTATAAGCAGGAGAAAGACACCATAAGGTGGTGGCAGATTAGCCCTAAAGAGGAGTGGGTGCATCTTTTATAGAGGAAATATAATCTCAAAGGTTTGACATGAGAACTTGGCTTTCTGATTGGATGAGCAAAGATGGAGTTTCTAGAGACCTCCAGTTGGAGTGGGACTGTATTAGAAAATCTACTGGAACAAAAGATCTACTCAAAAGCAAAAGGCTCCCTTAAGACTGAGGATCCCATCTGTTTGCCTCAGAGAGTATTATAATCCAAACATAGCTTCAGGTTTTCTCTGGCAATGACCAGTTGGCTATCCAGGACTTCATCAAAGTGTTCTTCCCAAAGCCCAATCTGCTCATGCCATTTTCCTACTCAGTAAACTCTAGAGGCTCCTTCTTACCTCCAGGGTCAAATATCAAAAGCTTCTAATGGCCACTTAAAGCCCTTCACGACCTCCCTCTTCCTACTCTCCAACCTTCTTACACCTGACTTCTCCCATACACTCTTCGTGGCTCCATCTTGGCCTTTCTTGCTATTGTCCCTCACACTATCCCTCTCCCATTTCTGTGCCTCCTCACTGCTCCAAACTTTTGGAATGCTCTCTTCTTCCTCCCCCTCCTCTTGATTTCACTGACTTTCTTCACGACTGAGCTCAAATCCAGTCCCTTTAACTTCCCTTTGAGACGTCCATTCATCTACTTTGTCGGGATCTTATATGCTCATAATTTTTTGCTGTTGTTATTGTTTTTTGCATATTCTCTCCACAATTAGAATATGAATTCATTGAAATCAGGGGTTTTTCCTTCAGCATTTAACACATATCATGGCACATAATTAGTGCTTAATAAATGCTTTTTGATTGTCTGAGGGGATTGGATTGGCTGTCCTCTGAGGGCCTATCACAATTGACTAGGATGAAAGCAGTTTAATTAATGATGTTCCTGTAAAATGGGTACCTCTATCACTATGTAATTCTTTAGGAAACCCCCTCCCCCAAATAATGGAATGATTTTCTTCTGAGGAACTCTAGAGCAAGGAAGGTAAACTTGTCTCTAAGATACTTTAGGGGTTCTAGCTGCTAAACCATTAAGGAGGTATATAGAGTCCCAAATGGAAATGGGGAATAAAGGAGCTCATTAACATACTGGAAAAGGACAGAGTCCAATTAGTCTTGGTTTAATCCCTGTGAGAAACAGGAAGGTGACTGGGTGAGTTCCTTTGAAAGGACGCAACTCTCCCAGGTAAAAGCAAATGTGAGTTGGCTTTCAGGGGCAACTGGATTGGAAAGGGAGGCACTACAGAGGTCAACCACCATAAAGTGAGGGCCCAGTGGTGCAAGGTTAAGCAGAGTGTGGAGGTGTGGGATGACAAGAGCTCTGGGTATTACAATGGCATTAACTGCTCGGGGATTGTGCACAAGTCACCGGTCCCAGCTTCCAGACTTAGGGCTGGAAAGATGGACACGTTTATGGGAGAATCATAGGGAATGATGGCTGGGGGTTGATAAGGGCCCAACTCCCTCGATGGCCTCAGTACTGAGTGGATATTCGTGCAAGGAAGTTTGGATGAGCCCAGCTGCATAACAGTAAGTGGGGACACTGATAACTGACCCAAGAGCAGTAGCATCTGAAGTCCACAAGCTGCAGGGAACTTGGTCAAAAAGGAGGAGGGAGAGGAGGAGTGAAAGGGGAGGGAGAAGAGGAAGAGGAGGAGAAGGAGGAGAAAAAGGTGGAGGAAGAGTGGAAGAAGAGTGGAAGAAGAGGGGTAATCAAAGGAAGGAGGAGGAGGAGCAGCAGCAATGGCTGGCATTTACATAACACTTTTAAGGTTTTGGAAGCATTTTACTGTAATGTTCTCTTTTCTAAAATATATAATGTTCTCTGGGTGCAGGTTTCTTGGGGGGCTTCTGGAGGCAGCCTTCATTTCAGTTCAGAGTAATCACCTTAAATGCAGCCAGCTGTTAAAGTCCTTTATTGTTTTCTTTAAAATAGCCCGGTTAGTTTTCTTAGAGGCCTATCTCTCTCCTTGGTTCCAAGAGCTCTTGCTACTAGTCTTTTGCCTCTGTCAGCTTCAGCCTCCAGCTCCCTCTGAATCCAAAACCTCCAGCCAGCACAATGATGGAATATCAAATGAATCTGACTCCTCCTCTGAGAGAATGGGCTTGTGGGAGCTGTGACTTGTGAATCTCCTCTATTGAATCCTGACTTGTGAATCTCCTGAAATCTCTACTTGGCTTGTGGGAGCTCCTTATATATTTTCTCTTAAAGATATGAACTCTAAAGATGTGAGAGGTGTGAACTCTATGTGAGCTAATGTGTGAACTCTCCCAAAGGTGTGAACTCCAAAGATGTGAACCAAGTATATAAGCATTGTTTCTATCAATTCCAGTGACTTAGCACCTTGTTTCAAGTTCTGGCCCATAACACTTTAGAAGGGGAAAAGGAGGTGGAAAAAGAAAAAAAGGAGAAGGAAAATAAGAGAAAAAAGAGGAAGAGAAGAGAAGAGAAGAAAAATAGAGGGGGGGCAGAGAAGGAGTTTTATTTACATAACACTTTTAAGGTTTTGGAAGCACTTTACAAGTGGAAGAGGAGGAGGAAAAAGAAAAAAGAAGGAAAATTTAAAAAAAGAGGAAGAGGAGAAGAAAAAACAAAAAAGGGGGGGGAGGGGGCAGGAAAGGAGAGTTGGTATTTATAACACTTAAGGTATGAAAGCACTTTACAATTATATCATTTAATCTTCACAATAATCCTGGAAGTGGATGCTATTATGTCTATTTTATAAACCTAAGGCACATATAAAGTAAGTGACTTGTCCAGGGTGGAACAGCTGGTAAGTAACTGGGGTAGGATTTGAATTCAAGTCTTTCATACTCCATCCAAAGCTCTCCACTTTAACACTTAATCTGCATCCCCAGAGACAGAGAAGCTGTTCTTTGTGACACTTTGATTCAGGATTTGTTATAGAGGATTGGGCCACTCAAAGCAGAGGAGGTCAAAGGGGACCTGAGATCATTCAGCATATCAGCCTTAATAGTGAACTGTATTATGTTCCTTCTGACTGCAAAAAGGGGATCTCAAATACAAGAAAGGAATAATTATTTTAAAGAGATTAAATAGTTCATTTCTGGTTTAAGCCAAGTTAGAAGCATTTTAATCTGGTTTGAACAATTTTAAAATACTAAAAAAAACCAGTGAATTAAAAGCAAATCTTTTTGGACAGGATTACTGGATGGGCAGATCAGACGAATGCCATCATGTATAGATAGTGCAGCAGAATGTCCAGCAAAGTCTTTTCTGCCAGCCTTGGGAGCAAGATGAAGGCCTAGGGCCCAGACAATGGATAATTAGTATCTTTAGAATGGTTTCGTTGACTGACCCAGCCCCAAACTGGTGATTGATGCTGGGGATTGGGGGGTATGTGCTTCCACCAGGATGAGGAGGCAGCTGGTGGAAGGTTCCACTGTGACTTGGAATTATCAAGGACTTTGATGAAAGCAGAGATGCTACAGCATGGTACAAGATTGGGGAATCCAGAGGCCTGGGTTCTAATACCGGCTCTGTCCCTATCTGACGTCTCTGAACTTTGGTTCCCTTATTTGTAAAATGAAAGGAAGGAGAGGGGAAAACGAAGCAGCATTTATTAAGAACCTAATATACACCAGGCACTGTGCTAAGTGCTTTGCAAATATCCCTCCATTTGACCTCCAATTTAGTCACCATGAATTTGTTAAGGACCTACTATTATTTGCTCACATAGTCATGTCTCCCTTGCTCTACACTCCTTCCCCCTTCAGTCTGAGTCCTCATTAATCAGAACTTTTGATGGAGGTTGGGACCGAGCACAGGATCTGCTGCTTCCAGGAGCCCAGTGAATCGGACAAGGCTGATGGATTGGGTTTTTAATATGCCTACTTTCAAGGTCAAAAAATGATCGGTTCATGTTTAGTATCCTGTTTAGTTCATATTTAGGCCCTGAGTAAGATGATTATAGCCTTTATTTTGTGGATGAGGGAAAATGAGGCTCCGAGAGCTTAGCTGTCTTGGATGATGTCCCACATTTAGTAGCTCTCAAAAGAAGAACTTGAACCTAGGGCTTCAGGTGGCAAGTTGCATATCCTGCTCCTTAACATGGAAAGGGGGACGGGACGACCCTTTGAGGTCACTGAGTTCAGAGAAGTCCCTGGAGAGGAATCTCCTCCCACTGAGACATGCAGCACCTTCTCTGGGACTTAGGAGCCTCAGAGAACAAGGGGTGAACAGATGGCTCATGAGCTAGTATGGGAAGACGAGAGGCTTTCGGCCCCCAGGCCACCATCCTTTACTGGCTCTCCCGGCAAATGAGCCCTGGAAATGAAAAGTACAAAAATTTTGTGAGCTGCTGTGCAGGGACTAATGAATTGTCATTTATTATAAATAAATCATCTCCTTACTTTCAAGGATCTTTTAATATTTATTCCACAATGATTTATTCAGCACTCAATAGGGGCAAGGCTCTGTGCTGAGAAGACAGTGATGGAAAATGACCCCATTCTCATCCTCCAGGAAATAGGACCTCAAAAAAGGGAGGAGAGGCCTTAACAAGCAACGTAGCACATGGTGATGGTGGTGGAAAGTTCTAGGATAACGTGACCTAGGATAACGATAGCAGTTAGCATTTAAATGGCGCCTGCTCTTTGCCAGGCTCTGCGCTAAGCGCTTTAGAAATATCTCGGTTAATCCCCACATCCCTGAGAGGAAGAGCTGCTCCTCCTACAAGGTCCTCCTTTTACACTCGAGGAAACGGCGGCAGACAGAGTTTGTTAATCAGCTTGATGCGATTACTTAGGCCGAGGCAGGATTTGAACCCGGGGCTTCTGGACTTCAGGCCCGGAGCTCTGCCCACTGTAGCTCCTATTTTCGCCATCTAGGACTAGCTGAAGAAGGAGGCGTAGATTCTATCTTGGCCAGTCAGGAAAGGGGAAGGAAACGGGCCCTCGAGCAAGGGGTTCAGAAGAGGATCTGCTTCCGAGAGCATTTACCTCTGCCTTCAGCGGAGCGTTTTCTCCTGTGGGGGCGTTCCCCGGAGCATTGTCTGGGAGGCCGGGAGGCCCAATGGGGATCGTGCTGTGGCCTGGGAGTCTCGTCCGGACCCGGGGATGACGGAGCCGGGGGGGACGGAGCCGGGGGGGACGGAGCCGGGGGTGACGGACCGGGGGGACGGAGCCGGGGGACCCGGGGGTGATGGACTTGGGGGGACGGAGCCGGGGGGGGCAGAGCCGGGGGTGATGGACTTGGGGGGGGACGGAGCCGGGGGGGACGGAGCCGGGAGGGACGGAGCCGGGGGGGACGGAGCCGGGGGGGGGACGGAGCCGGGGGTGACGGACTTGGGGGGACGGAGCCGGGGGGGGATGGAGCCGGGGGTGACGGACTTGGGGGGACGGAGCCGGGGGGGACGGAGCCGGGAGGGGGGACCCGGGGGACCGGGGGTGATGGACTTGGGGGGACGGAGCCGGGGGGGACGGAGCCGGGGGTGACGGAGCCGGGGGGGGATGGAGCCGGGGGGGACGGACCCGGGGGGGACGGAGCCGGGGGGGACGGGCCCGGGGATGACGGACCCGGGGGACCCGGGGGTGATGGACTTGGGGGGACGGAGCCGGGGGAGCAGAGCCGGGGGTGACGGACTTGGGGGACGGAGCCGGGGGGGACGGAGCCCGGGCCGCTTCCTGGCTCCCGCTCTCAGCACAGGGTCTGACGCATTAATACTGACTAAACTGAGCCTGCGACTCCCGCGTGCAGCCGCTGGGTGTCAGTGTTGCTCCGGATCCCACAGCCTCTTTCGCTGGGCCTGATGCCCGGAAGCGGATTCGCGGCCCTCGGCCCCGCCGTGGGGGATGGGCGCGCGGCTCGCCTGGGACATCTGCCCCCCCTGCCGCCCGCCTCGTGGGCCCATTTGCCCGCCATTGTCTAGGTTGCGCTTTTGGCTTGCTTTCTTCTTCCTCGGTGCTTCATTCCAGAGCTTTCTCGGCGTGGATCTCTGGGAAGGCTCGATGGGCATTGTGGGACGGCGTTCGCCCTGCGGGCCAGGAGGCGATGACAGCGCAGTGGGGGCGGGGAGCGGTTCAGCCGAAAGCCCTCCTCGTTTCCTTTAGGCCAGAGAAAGGCCTGCCCACCAGAGGAAGGCGAATGGGGGAGGTTTAAAACCAAGAAGGAGGGAGCTGTGGGCTTCCCCCGGAGCCGAGTTCTACCTGAGGGCCCGTGGGGGAGGGCGCCGCCATTGGGAGATTCTTGTCAGGATACACTTAGTGGCGGCGCGCAGGGCTCGGGCCTTCGGGGAGAGGTTCTGCACGCAATGAGTCCCTCAGGTTTTCTTCCATGACAGTTGGTGTTTGACTGCTGAGGAGGCCCCTGACTCACAAGCTGAGAAGTCCTGGCCGGCCATCTAAGGGCGAGAGAGGTGCGGGTGGGCGGCGGGTGGGGCCGTGTGGGTAACATATCTCACATGCATGGGACTGCCTGCCGCCTAGGGGAGGGGGTGGGGGAAGGAGGGGAAAATTCGCCACAAGTTTCGCCAGGGTCGGTGCTGAAAAATGACCCACGCACATGTTTTGTCAATAAAAAGCTACAATGAAAAGGGATGCCCTGTGAGTTGTCAGTATTTTTAGAATAAACATAGAACAAAATTCCTCGATCGTACAGACGTTACCCGGCTGGATTCATCTGGAATGACCCTTTTCTTTGCGGTATTAACCTTTCTACCAACTGTCGCTTAATCTCTCCCAGTCTGTTTCCTTATCTGTGTGATTCCGGGTCAGACAAGATAATATCTGCGCTCCCTTTTATTGGAGCCCGATGAGCCTATTGGTTTAACCCGGTGGGGCAACAAGACAATTTTCCGGAGAAGAGCTGAATTCTCCTGAGAATTTCAAGGCATCTGGGCGTGTTCCAGAAGCCAATGGGGGGAGTAGGAAATGTCATCTTACAAACAGTTCCCACAGTCTTTTGGATCGGAAACGGCCACTTGCAAAGAAACCACCCCCTCCCGGCAATCCAATGATCTGTTCATTCAAAACGTTAAGAAGGCTGATGGCCTGTGATGACCAGGACCCTCAAACTAAGGCTCCAAAGGGCCAGAGCTAGCGCCCTGCGGACTTAGCAACGCCCTTCCTAAAAAACCTACCTGTCCTGTCCAGTTCTCATAAGGCAACACCATTAATCTAGAGAAGAAAGGGCCCTAGAGGCCCTGTAACTCACCCCCTCCTTTTACAGATGAAGAAACAGAGGCTCAGAGAGATCACCTTCCTTCCTTCTCCAAGGACACACAGATGATAGAAGCAGGATGATTTCCACTTGTTGTCTTGGTTGTTAGCTGTTTCATGATGTGATATTAACTTTTAAGTTTCTGTTGTAACTAAACACCTTTAATTATATATCATACTCATCCTCTCCCAAATATCTATTAAAGCTTTCTGGGGGTGGGGGGTGGGGTTAAGCCCTGATCTCTTTGCTTTGATCATGATGGCAATCTTTATTCTGTTCTTTATTTTCGAAGAGGATCATTAGCATCATGGGGTACTGTATTCAATGTTAGATGAATTGAATTTAAGGACGCAGAGTTGCACAAAATCATCAGCTTTATTCTCTCTTGCAGAGTACAAATCCAGTCATAATACAAAAGACAAGATTCCTGGAATAGAGTGGATGGCTTTGGAATTTTCCAATGTCTGTCCAAGTTCTAACCATCCTCCTTCAGCCACTTTCATGACTGTTGGAATAAATTGTTCTCATCCTGCAGGGGATAGATAGCCTTCTGACTCACCGGTGGCAAAATACTAGTCTTGAATACTCCATACACCCTGAATCAAGTAGGGGAAATAGAGTCCATACAGAAATTATTAAAATATTAAATGGTCTTTTTAGAAAAGGGCCCCCAAGGACAAGAGTCTCAAAAGGTGAGAAGACATTGGTGTGTTAGCATCTGCACTCTTGGAGACTGGAGCCTCACTAATGAGATGAGGAAACAGGCTTGAAGAGATTGACTTATCCAAGATCCCAGACAATAAATATTAGAGCCAGAATTAGAATACAGGGCCTCTGACTTGAAGCCCAGTGAACTCTCTCTACCAATGAAAAATTTCACTCGAGGCAATGGTTCTTGGCCAATTTTTGGTGGACATCAGTGAATACTTCTGAATGGATGAATGAGTACAGTGGTTTTGGTGCACCCTGGCTAATGGTTTTTGACACTCGTGGACATCAAGGAGTCAGCTGGTGTTGTCAGTTCTAGGTTTCCAGGCTGCTTCCTTCTCCCATCCCCTAACCCAGGAACTCAGGTGTCTGGAGAAAGTCAACAGGAGGGTTTTTGACTCTCAGCCAGACGCTGCCGCTGCACTTCTAAAGATGATGGATTACTAAACTGAGCCATGCAATCATCCAAACCCTAATGGAAAGTGAGAGCTGTGCCTGAAATGGGCACAGAGTCGGCTAATGGGCTCCAGTCAAAGGAAAAGCCGCAGACGGGAGATGAGGTCCAGAAACACATTACTCTACAGGAAGGAGCCAAGACTTCAGGTGAAACAGGTCTTGGTGGTGGCTCATAGCCACATTTCATTGGAAAGAGGCCTCCTGTCATGAAGACGACTGAGGATGAGCTAATGACTTTCTCAGGTTCTTGCCTTCCAATGGCTTTTGATTGAGATTTTGGTAGAGACGTTGGTGGGATTTTCTCTGAGTTTTCCTGAATAATGGTTGTAATTGCCCAGCCTTTACTTAGTGGTAGAACAATTGTCTCCTAAGACATAGGACTTAAAACTAGAAAGAAATTAAGATTTTAATTTTTTTTTTGTTTTGGGGTGTTGTTTTTTGTTTTGTTTTTATTTTTTAATTTTATTTATTTATTTACTTGCTGGGACAATTGGGGTTAAGTGACTTGCCCAGGGTCACATAGCTAGGAAGTGTTAAGTGTCTTGAGTTCAAATTTGAACTCGGGTCCTCCTGACTTCAGGGCTGGTGTTCTATCCACTATGCCACCTAATGCCTCCTAATGTTTTTATTCTTAAAAATTAAATTTATTTAAAAGATTCTGAATACAAATAGTAAAAAAAAAAAAAAACCAGCATTTTCATAAACACATAAAAACCCCCAGCATTTTCATAAACATAGAAGCACATAAAATTAAGATTCTATATGAAAGAATGAGTCTTCATTTTATACTACCTAGTTTTACACACACACACACACACACACACACATTTAGTGAATTCAGTAGTCAGTTTTATTTCCAACTATTTCCTTCTATATATTTCCCTTCCTTATAATCACCCACTCTTCCTACTCCCCCTCCATTAGTTTCCCTGTTGAACTTGAGGTGTTTCTTCTACTCCAAGCTGAATATGTATGTGTCTCTGTTGAAGTCTTCTGAATTCTCTCTTTCCTGGGCAGTGTCAAGTATTTCAATTCCTTTTAGCTTTCTTTCGATTGTAATCATAATCCTCATCAAAATAATCCTCATCAAAATAATCGTAATCAAAATAATCGTCATCAAAATAATCGTCATCAAGTTGATTCTTATCAGAATGATCCTCATGAAATTGATTCTTACCAGGATTATTCTCATCAGAATGATCCTCATGAAATTGATTCTTATCAGAATTATTCTCATCAAAATGATCCTCATGAAATTGATTCTTATCAGAATGATCCTTATGAAGTTGATTCTTATCAGAATGATCCTCATGAAGTTGATTCTTATCAGAATGATCCTCATGAAGTTGATTCTTATCAGAATGATCCTTATGAAGTTGATTCTTATCAGAATTATTCTCATCAAAATGATCCTCATGAAATTGATTCTTATCAGAATGATTTTCATCAACCTTTGCTTCAGGAGGGTTGTAATCTAAGACAGTGTCATAGTGTCCATAACTGAGCCAGCTTAGCCAAATGCTTTTTCTTTGGAAGTCCTCTGTACCCAAAAAGTGAATGCCTGTGGATACAGTAGGATTCTCCAAACTGCCTCCTAGAGTTAGGTAAATGTTGATGTCCAGGATGTGTCCCAGGGCCAGCATCTCTGGATAGCCACCCCAAGTGTCCATCTGTGCTGCGTTGAGAAGAAACTGCTCCACATCGCCCTCGATGAGGATCTCGAAGGTCTCAAGGTTATCAGCAATGTAGCTGACACACTTTTGTCGAAGCTCCCGGTGGCAATCCTGGTGCCCGTAGACTGCTTGGCTGATGGCTCGGTAAAGGCAATTCCCATCGGGAATGATGGGGAAGCGGTACTTGTTTCTCTCCCACAGGTACATGTCCTGGTTTATCATTTCTGCAATTTTCTGTTTCAAAGAGTGAATGCTTTTCAGGAGCTTAGGGTCCTTTTTCTGGAGATTTTGATCCATGACTTTTCTTCTCTGCTCCCAGCGCTGGAGGCTTGTTTGCTCTCAAAGGTCTTTTGGAGACTTGCCCCTCACGGGGCAATTAGGGTCTGAGTCCTTGAAGGCAGCCACCAGGCTTGCCTATTAGCTTGCAGTGATGGTCCAGTTCTGGATTCACTTCTACTGCTGCTGTTGTCCAGGCTCTGCTTGATTCCACCTTATGCTTTTACTCGGAGATGCCCCCAGTACCAGCAGTTCTCTTGCAGCCCTCCCTCGGTTGCTATAGGTCAGGGCTCCCTTAGCAGTTCTCTTCCTTGCTCTGGTCTCTAGACTGCTCTTCCCTGGCTTTTCTCTCCCCTTTTATACCTGAAACACTGAAGGTGTAAACTCTTACTGAGTTTGCAGGTGGGGGGTGGGGGTGGGAAGAGATGCTACGTGTGAACACTATGTGTTCACACCTCCACTGACTCTGAGCAGACATGCTCACTCATGGTCCTATAAGCTTGCTCTCTGAGATCAGCTTATCACCTCAGATCCCTGGTCAGACTATTCAATACAAAGATGTATTCAATTAGTCAAGGCACCAGAGGCAAAATAGGGTCTGTCTACTACTCCTTAAATGTGTTTACGCTTAGTTGATGACTAGTGGAAAGGTGAAATAATTCTTGGAGGGATTGAATAGAAAAGATGGCAGGAGAATCATGGGGAATAATGGTTTTAACTCTGGCTGCTTTGAAAGCAATTGTTTTCTTTTTTTCAAAGCTGATACTGTTTTTCATAATTTTGTTGTATCACTCCTCATTTCTTTTCCTAATTTTTCTTCTACTTCTCTTATATAATTTTTAAGCTCCCTTTTGAGTTCCTCCGTGAGTTCTTTCTGGTCTTGTGACCACCTTCTGTTTTTCTTTGGGATTTTGCCTATAGGTATTTTGACATTGTTGTCTTTTTTCTGAGTTTGCGAATTGATCTTTTCTTCTTTCTTCTTTTTCTTTTTATTTACAAAATATATGCAGGGGTAATTTTTCTTTCTTTCTTTTTTTAATTAATTAATTAATTAATTTAAAATAATTTTTTATTGACAGAACCCATGCCAGGGTAATTTTTTACAACATTATTCCTTGCACTCACTTTTGTTCCGATATTTCCCCTCCCTCCCTCCACCCCCTCCCCCTGATGGCAAGCAATCCTATACATGTTAAATATGTCACAGTATATCCTAGATACAATATATATGTGCAGAACCGAACAGTTCTCTTGTTGCACAGGGAGAATTGGATTCAGAAGGTAGAAATAACCCGGGAAGAAAAACAAAAATGTGAGCAGTTTATATTCATTTCGCATGGGTGATTTTTCAACACTGACTCTTGCAAAACATTCTGTTCCAAATTATCCCCTTCTTCCCCCCACTTAGGTAGCAGGTAGTCCAATACATGTTAAATATGTTAAATCACCATAACTTTTTATAGTCATGATGAAATACAGGGGTGCAGAAGCACTAAACTCTCCCACAAATATTTCAGGTTTTCAGGACTCTCTCATACAATCTATCAAATATTGGGGAGTAGAGGTTCAACTCCAAAAGTATATTGAGATTTTGGGCTGGTCTCTTGAGGTGTCATAAGAGACAAAGATTTTATTACATTGCTGACAGTGGGCTAACTTCCAAAAGGGAGTTAATGATTAACAAAGAGAAAGAAGACATTTAAGGAGGAAGATGCTAAAAGATGCGGCAATTCGTAATGAACTAGCCACAATGAAGGAAAAGATGCATAAGGTGGGCTAAGTTTCTAAATAACTTGCTGACATAAGGTGGATAGTTCCTAAAGAATCTGCAAAGAAGTGGGGTATAAGTAGCTTCTTTTATAGGAGATAAGTAACCTCAGAGGTTGACATAATTGGCAGTCAGATTGGAAAGGGTAACTGTGGGGTCATGTGAATGCAAGGAATTGGAAGAGGAATTCAACCTGAGTCAACTGCAATAAAGATCCACTTTTTTTAACTGAATTTTTTTTATTTTCAAACCATATGCAAAGGTAATATTTCAACATTGACTCTTGCAAAACCTTGTGTTCCGATTTTCCCCCTTTTCCCCCCACCCCTTCCCCAGATGGCATGTGATCCAATATATGTTAAACATGGTAAAAATCTATGTTAAATCCAATATAGGCTTACATATTTATACAATTATCTTGCTGCCCAAGAAAAATCAGATCAAATAGCTAAAAAAAAAAAATGAGAAAGAAAATAAAATTCAAGCAAACCACAACAAAAAGAGTGAAAATACTATGTTTGATCCACCCTCATTTCCCACAGTCCTCTCTCTGGGTGTAGATGGCTCTCTTCATCACAGTTCTATTGGAACTGGCCTGACTCATCTCTGTGGGAAAAAGCCACTTCCATCAGAATCGATCATCTTATAATCTTGTTGTTGCCATATACAATGATCTCCTGGTTCTGCTCATTTCACTCATCATCAGTTCATTTAATCTCTCCAGGCCTCTCTGAAATCATCCTGCTGGTCATTCTTATAAAGAATAATATTCCATACTTTAACATATTTAACACGTATGGGTCAACCTGCCATCTCGGGGAGGGGGTGGGGGGAAAGAGGGGAAAATTGGAACAAAAGGTTTGGCAATTGTCAATGCTGTATAATTACCCATGCATATAACTTGTAAATAAAAAGCTATATAAAACTGGGTCAGGACATTAAAAGGGAACTATGACATAACACCACATCCAGAGAAAGGACTATGGGGGCTGAACGTTTGCTTGATTTGTTTTCTTTCTCATTTTTCCTCCTTTTGATCTGATTTTTGTTGTGCAGAGTGATAAATGTGGAAATGTATTTAGAAGAATCACACATATTTAACCTATATTGAATTATTTGCCATCTAGTGGGAGGGGGGAGAGAGAGAGAGAGGGAGGAAAATTTGGAACATAAGGTTGGCGAAAGTGAATACTGAAAGCGATCTTTGCATGTATTTTGAAAATAAAAGCTATTATGTATTTTTTTAAAAATCGAGCTCTCCTCGACACTGGAAGGGACACTGGTTTCTTGTGCCAGGAGCTACAAGCTCTGGTTTTTTCCCTGGTGTTGAGATGTGGTTTGAAGGCCCACAGGGGACCCTCTGGCTAGTGCTTTGCTGAGGGTGAGGGGCGTGGTTGGAGCTATCAGAAGCCTAGGGGTCTGGCAGCTTCCCTGGTGCTGAACCAGGGTCCTAGTGCTGAGGCTGCTGGCTTGTTTCTGCATTTCTGTGGAGATACACTGAAGCTGGCCACTGAAGCCATGGTACTTCTTAGACCCGGAGTCTGCCCATTCTCCTGACTGTGCTGGGGGGCTCCTGGTGTTAGCATTTGCCTCCTCCACCACACAGGGCTCAGGATCTGCCATTGGTTTGTTAAGATGGGACTTGCTGCGACTTGTCGGGACATTTCCCATGCTGGATTGCATTCCCCTTTTACCCAAGTGAGACAGCCCTTTTCTAAAGCTCTTCCATGTTTCTTGGGCTTAAAGATTGTTTCACCCCATTTTATTTTATTTTATTTTTAATAGCTTTTTATTTACAAGTTATATGCATGGGTAATTTTACAGCATGGACAATTACCAAAACTTTTGTTCCACTTTTTCCCCTTCTTCCTCCCATTCCCTCCCCCCATGACAGGTTGACCGATATATGTAAAATATGTTAAAGTATAAATTAAATACAATATAAATATACATGTTTTAACAGTTATTTTGCTGTACAGAAAGAATCAGACTTTGAAATAGTGTACTATTAGACTGTGGAGGAAATCAAAAATGCAGGCAGACAAAAATATAGGGATTGGGAATTCTATGTAATGGTTCATAGTCGTCTTCTAGAGTTCTTTCACTGCCGCCCCATTTTTTTTTTCTCGTTCTGCTATTTCAGGATTCGTTTGGGGTGCTATTTTATGGTTTTTTGGAGATGAATATGGGAGGTGGAAATTTATTGCTTACTCCACCATTTCAGCTCCTAGAAGCCTTAAGATTTTAATTTTAATTTCAATAAGTAAGTGGAGTCCCTTCATTCTTTGCAGAGACCCAAGGAGGGCAGGTCATTTGGTCAAGGATGCACAATTCTGAAATATAGAACTTTCTCTCATTACTTTCAGAGTATACATAATTACTAGAACAAGGCAACCAGCCTTGCCTACAAGATAAAGCTCTAGATACCTTAATGAGTAGGTGAGAGTGATGTGTAATTAGCATATCAATTGTTCAGAGTCAGGGTATCTGCCACTAAGATCTCCACCCAACCATTAAGTTATTAAATCCTGAGGAGATGAAAGAGAATACTGAGTCATTCTATTCTCCAGAAGCTTAAAGAATCTGCAATTCTCTTCAGTGCATCTCTAATATTCTTATGTCCTCTCTCCTAATCCAAAACATCCTTGGGCTTTTGTGTTAAGTTTTGATCCTAGAAGGAGAGCGGGAATGGAAAAAGAACTTTGAGGGCAAGGATGAGTTTAAGGACTAGAAGTGTTTAGTTTAGAGAAAAGGAAGAAACAGTAAACACATGACAGCCTTCTTCAACTGGAGTGTCTCATTGAAGTTGTATTAGCCTGGTTCTAATTTGGTCCAGAGGACGGGACCAGAGGGAGTGGGTGGAAGTTGTTAAGAGGCAAAATTTGGTCTGGCTATCAAGAGTAACTTCCAAATAATGAAAGTTCTCTTGGAGTGAAATGGGCTGCTTCAAGCAAGTAGAAAATTCAACCCTCACTGAAGATTTTCAAGTAAAAGTTGGATTTCCACTTGCTGAGAATGCTTTAGAAAGGACTCTGGAGCAAATGTGAATTGGACCAATATTCATTGTTAATGGTTGTTCATCTTTTGGGTTACCCTTTCTTTGGGGAGGGAGCATACTAATTACTACTGAGATTTCCCCTTCTCTTGCTCCCCCCCCCGCCCCAGCCCCCACGACAATAATATCTTCCTCTCCTTTAGATCCTTGAAAAGTGGTCCCTCCAGACCTTCACAATTATATAGCTTCCAGCATGGATCTATGTATGTTTGATCCAATAGCAATACTTTTTTTTTTTTTCCTTTAGGGACAATTTTACTTCCTGTGTTGGTGCTTCTGGGAATGGGATGTTAAGGTTCAAATAGGATGGTTCCACTGCCTGTTATGAGCCAGAACTTGAAACAAGGAGATAACTCAAAGGAGATGTTAGAATCCTAGTGTTAACTCAATAAATAGATACAATGCTTATTGGTTCACACCTTAGAGCGAATCCTTACAAAGTGATAAGTCAGTTGCCTAATTTAGCCTGGTACTTAGCAAATCCTCTAGCTCACTAATGTATTTAAGTATTCATTGGAGTTCACAAGCTGGGGAGATTCACAAAGTTAACTTTGTAACTTTGTGAATTCATACTTCCCTTAATCTCTCCCTCAGTGGAGGAGTCAACCTTTGGGAGATCATATATAAAGAAGCTCTTAGAGCTTCAGGTTAGTTCAGTTGAAAAGATTGAGAGGGGAGCACTCTGGGAGGAAGCCCACAAGCCCACTCTCGGAGGTAGAGTCAGATTCATTCGATCTCCCACCTTTGTGCTGGCTGGAGGCTGAAGAAAGCAGATCCAAGGACAAGCTACAAGAGCTCTTGGAATCAAGGAAGGAGAAAATAAACATTTGGATTTTATCAGCTGGCTGTATTTGAGGTGATTATTACTCTGAACTGAAACTAAGGCTGCCTCCAGAAAACCTCCCCAAGAAACCTGCTCAGAGAGAACCATTATATTTTAAAGAAGCGAACACCACAACTGCCCTTGAATGGTTGATGCATTAATTTTTTTCATATCTCTTCTGTATCATCCAGTTTCTGCTTTCATTCTTGAATGCACTTAGGATGACTTGACTTAATAGATATTTCCCCAAACTCTGGTCAGACTGGTTTTACCCTGCCCTGATGCTTTCTGCTTTATGAGAAAATATGGGGTATTTTAGTGCAGTTTGAAATTTTAATCATTGGATTAACTTTGAGTCGTACCCAGACTTTTGGAACACCCTGTGCTATTCATGAACATTCACCATTTTTCTTCATAAGATTTTAAAGATGCTTATATTCCAAGCTAGAGATGTTTTTTTGGCATTCATCTCTCCATTTAGTTAATAAGTCAGATGTTTCCACTTCCTAGCTTACTTTGGTCTTCTTGTAGCAATTAATTTACATTGATATAACTTCTGTATGAAATTATTATGGTTAGAATCAACTTAATTTCTCTTGTCCATTTTCCATCTTTGATTTTCAATAGCTTGTTTAAATAACTCAAAATTTTGAAACCAGGTGTCCCTATTTCTCCCAGTTGGAAATATAGCAGCCACCCACAAGCCCAATCCCCCTGCTGACTATCTGCTCCATTTCTGACTTGAGCCAGTTTGCCCTTCTTTAGGAAACACAGTAGTCCCAGAATGTCGGGTGGTTCACCATCTTGGTGACAGATTTAATTCAGGATCCTGATTGGCTTTAACCCCATGGCAACTCAGAACTACTGAATTTAAGCCATCTGCCAGTCTCAGCCTTGCTCAGATTAGGCATTATAACTGTCACCAGCGCTGGGGTTAAATCCTAATTATTGACCACCACATTTTTTTTTTCTCTATTCTATTCGTTCTTCATGAATATTATCAATTCTGCTTGGATTTAGAAAATTGCCAAGCATTTTTACATTTACTCTAAGTTTCTTATAACAGCAAAAACTTAGTCTTCAGAAACATTTTACTAGTGTCACTGTATGACAGAGATCTGGAATGACAATACCTTTGCAGAACTAAAGATGAGCATCCCAGAAGAAAGGTGCATGATGGGTATGGATAGCATCATAGTAACTCTGAGAAAGAATAGAGTTAAAAGTATCATCAAAGAATGGTATGGCGAGAGAAAACACTGGTATCTTCATGACATTGCATGAGGATATGAGGAAGACCCCAGAATATTAGGTGGAGGCCTTATCAGGAACTTTGGGGAAGACAAGAGCTGCACATGGTGGACAGGTATGGTTGTGTGGTGATTCTGTTTCATTGGAAGAACTCCCAAATTGATGAGATCTCAGATCCATTTGAATGTTTTCTTTTGTTAGTCTTATCTGAAACATTTTTTCAACATCCATCATGCTCAGAGAGCCATGTTAGGTACTTTCATTATGAAAATTAGAGAGGCAATATGGCAGCCTGTGAATAATATGGATTGGGAATCAAGAGGGTTTGAATCTTGCTTCTAATACTTATTCGCTATGTGACTCTAGCAAAGTCACTTACCATCTATGAGCTTCTGCTTCCTTGGTTATATGATGAGTATGATTTTGAGACTTAAATGTGAGGACACAATGTTTTCTTTTTTAAAATATTTTATTTTTTACTCAATTACATGTAAAAACAATTATAAACATTCTTTGGATTTTTAAAAAAGCTTTCTGAATTCTATTCCTCTCATCCACTCCACCCCTCTTCCTAAGGACTAAGCAATATGACATGTAAAATACTAACATATTAATCTTTTTGTGCAAGGAGACTTGGAAAAAAGGAAGGAAGGAAAGAAGGAAGGAAGAAAGAAAGAATGAAAGAAAGAAAGAAAGAAAGAAAGAAAGAAAGAAAGAAAGAAAGAAAGAAAGAAAGAAAGAAAGAAAGAGAAAGAAAAAGAAAGAAAGAGAGAGAGAAAAAAGAGAAAAAAGAAAGAAAAAGAAAGAAAGAAAGAAAGAAAGAAAGAAAGAAAGAAAGAAAGAAAGAAAGAAAGAAAGAAAGAAAGAAAGAAAGAAAGAAAGAAAAAGAAGGAAGGGAGGAGTGGGAGAGAGAGGGAAAAATATGCTTTTTCTATATTCAGACAACATTGGTTCTTTCTCTGGAGATGGTTGGCATTTTTCATTATGAGTCCTTTGGAACTGTCTTAGATCATTGTATTGCTGAGAAAACCTAAATTATTCCAGTTCTTTATTGAACAATATTGCTGTTAACTATTTACAATGTTCTCCTGTTTCTGCTCACTTCACTTTGATTCAGTTCATGTAAGTTTTTTCAGGTTTTTCTGAAGTCATCCTGCTTGTCATTTCTTATAGCACAATAGTCTTCTATTACACTCATATGCCACAACTTGTTCAGCCCAATTGATGGGCATCTCCCCAATTTCTAATTCTTAGCTACCACAAAAGAGCTATTATAAATATTTTTGTACAGATTTTTTACTCTTCCCACTTCTTAAAAAAAATCTCTTTGGGATAAATATACTCTGCACTAGTGTTAGTAGATCAGCATTATAGCTCTTCGGGCATAGTTCCAAATTACTTCTTATGATTGGATCATTTCACAACTCTATCAACAATGTATTAGCGTCCCAGTTTTCTCACATCCTATCCAATATTTATCATTTTCCTGGACCAGTATCTTCAAAGCACTTTGAAAACTTTAAAATGCTAAAAAAAAAATGTGAGGAGTTTGGTTTTTCAAAATTTTTTGTCAATATTATTTGATTATTCCAAATACTTATAAAACATTTGTCAACATTCATTTTTGTAAGACTTTGTGTCCCCACCTCCTTCTCAGGAAGGGAGGTGAGAACACCAAAGGGAAATGGGTATGTTGCTACTGCTCTTATTCCAGTAAGAAAAGCCTTTCCAAAAGTTATGTTATTAATTACATGGATGATATATTGGGGAGGAGCAAATGTTAGAAGCATGTCTACAAAAACCAGAGAAACACTAAGGAATTACAAATTGCACACAGTTCCAGAAAAAAAATCAAAGACATGCTCCTTTTCAATATTTAGTGTAATGTTCTTGTTTGGTTTTCTGGAGGTCTCTGGGGCAGCTTTCCTTTCAGTAGATTAATCACCATGAGAATAGCCAGGTGTTAAAGTCCTAATGCTTTATTATCTCCTTGGCCTGGTGCTCAGCTAGCTTTCTCCCGGCCTTGGTTTCAGTGGAGAAAATGCAGGAGGATGGGCCAGCCACTACAGGATGTGAGATGGGGTGAATGTCTCTGTCTCTGCCTCCTTTGGCTGAGTTTGTCTCACCTTATATGCTCTACACTGAGTACAAACCAATCATTATGTCACTAGGAAACCGTTATTTGTTGCAAGATTAAATCAATCATACTGAACTAGAGAACTATTAATCACCATGGGAAACTAGATAACCATTGTCTCATCAATTCCACTGAGTTAACACCTTGTAAGAATCCTTGTTTCAGAGTTCTGGCCCATAATGATTTAGCATAGGAAGTATACCCTAAGGTGCTTACAGTACAAAAATTTTCTTTAAGAACAGAGAAGTTGAACCCCTTAAATGACTTTCAGAAATTGATAGGAATTATCCAATGGATGTGACCAGTGTTAAGCTTGACTACCTATCAATTGCAACTCTATATGACATTTTAAGGGGAGACGGTGCTTTAAATTCACCACGTCAGCTTACAAAAGAAGCTCAAGAGGCTTTGAGAGAAGTTGAACTGGCTTTATCTAATGTGGTTGAAAGAGTCACTCAAAAACCCTTGGAAATATTATTTTTTGCTATACAAGAGCACCCACAGCAGTCCTTCATCAAGGAGACAGAGTGATAGAGTGGGTGAACCTCCCAGCACAACCAGAACAAAGCCTTACTCCTTAACCAGTGCTTGTGGCTAGAATTTTATTACGTATAAAACCATAATATTCCATTATCTTCATATACTATAACTTATCCAACCATTTCCCAACTGGTAGGCATCCAATCAATTTCCATCTCCTTAACACTACAAAAAGAGCTACATTTTTGCACATGTGGCCTCTTTTATGATCTCTTTGGGATGTAAAGCCAGTAGTGACACTATTGGATCAAAGGGTATGCACAGTTTTGTAGCCCTTTAAGCATGGTTCCAAATTGCTCTCCAGAATGCTTGGATCAAGAAATGTGAGTTATTAACGTTATGAATTATCATTATTTTTCTTATATATAGCTTTCATTCTTGAGGAGATTATAGTCCAGTTACAAAGCTTTCCTATTCTAGCCCAGCAGCCATTTCCAACGTTTTGGAAAGTTCAGCATCTCTCCTCCTAAAAGAATTTCTTTGGAATATGGTTAATAAAGTGTGAGGACAGAAATAATCTATAGATGGTATCCAAAGGCAAAGTTATCACTACTGAGCACAATAGTACCCCGCTACACATGATGTTTTTTCATTTTAAATCCAGTGACCAAAAAGACATGGTTGCTGCAGATAAAAAAGAAAATTTTCCTCCCACAGCAGACAGAATTGACTTTCATATCTGCTATGAGATGAAAATTCCATTTGCCATGGAAATGGCCTTTATAGATTTCTGTCACATCGATGACCTACAAGACTAAAGTTTGCAAATTGCACAAGACTTTTGAGTAGATTTTATACGTTTCAGTGATAGGAACTAAAATTAATTTGACCTTAAAATACCTTTGAGAACTTTATGGTATCACTGAAAAGTATGGGATGTCTTGAAACAAGGAATGGCAATTACTCTTCTAAAGTGATGAGCAACGGAGTCAGAAGACTTGGTTTCAAAGCTGACCTCCTACTTCCTCCCTCCCACTTGCTGACCTTGAACAAGACCTTTTCTTTTCTAGGTTTCAATTTCTTGATCTGTAAAATTGGAGGATTGGACTAGATCATATTTAAAGTTCAACTCTAAAATCCTTCATGTCCAGGTGGATGCTCGGCAGTTGGACAGTGAGACAGTGAATTAAACTCCAATGAATACTTCAGATTGGAACTGGGTGATTCAGTTTGGAGAAGAGTGTCCTTTGGATGTTCTCAGCTATGAGAAAGACTACTATGTAGAAGAAGACTCACACTTTATACTCTTCTTGAGTTCAGAGGACAGAACCTCCCAGGAGAAATGGGAAGATGTAGGCTGAAGCAGGGACAACTTCCTAAGAATTAGTTTTCCTAAAATGAAGTGGAAGTTGGTTCCCTCTCATCTAATAACTTCAAACAGATGGGATGGTCCCTTGTCAGGCTTGTTATAAAAGATATAATGGGCCAGAATTCTGGAGAAACTCTTACAACAAGGTGTTAACTCAGAGGAATTGATAAGACAATGGTTATCTGGTGCTTAATAGTTCTCTAGTTAAGTACATATACTTAG